>NW_010249459.1:73911-80452 GCF_000690775.1 Eurypyga helias
TCCCCAAATCTGAAAAGCAAGAGACCATGCTTTTCTCAAATCCTAGACAGTTTTGTGCTTTATTACCAAATCTCTTTCAACTTGCTTTAGAAATACAGCTCAGTTTAGAAACAAGCCCCTAGATCTGCAGTCGCCACAGCCATATCCGCTTGTTACCAAAACACTCTAAAACACTTTAAGATGTTAAGACGTTTCACTATGCAAAGCAAGCAGAATGTGAAAAAATCACTGTCGCTGTTAACTACATGGACTTCAGAGCTGAAGTAGGTGAATACAAGCTGAAGGGATCTGAGTTGTTAATAAAGCAGAAGTAAAGCAGTTGTGTTACCAGCAGTAGAGCACCTTCCTTACCTTCTCCAGCTCTCAGTCTCCAGCTTCTCAACTACATATATTTGAAAGCCATCTGGCACAGATCCTGCCAGCCAGTTTAAAGCATTTCATATTTCACATAACCTCACCAGAGTCAGGTTGATAGACGCTGCTCTAATTTAAGTATTGATTTGCATTGCATTCCATAGGCTTTATGAAGCTTCGCACCAGCTTCACTCCCAAGTGAAGAAAAACTGGTAGACCCAAGAAACATGAAGCAATTTAAAGTGCAGTATCAACAGTGGAAGCCGTAGCACCTAGATGGAAGTGAAAAAACTCTGGCTATCTAAATAGCCAGAAGAGGTTCAAAAATGCCACCCGTTCTCAGACAATTTAAGGGCTAATCATACCTGTCATCTTTTCTACCCGTTTCTTGCTACTTCCTCTTCAGTCTTATCTAAGTAAAAACCTCAAAAAGCATGTCTGGATGCATAGTATGACAAGCAATTTTTCATTTCCTCCACTGCAGTAACAGACACCACCTAGGCAAACAGCTAACGTGTTGTAATACTCTTAAATATTTGACTTAGTGCAAAGATCTTTATGGATGGATCCAAAAAATATTTTTGGGAAAGCCATTAGTTTAAGTCTGGCACAAACTACTCTCTGAGCTACTGTCAGAACAACTTTACATACACTCTAGGGAACGCTTTCCCTTGACGACTGCACAAGGCGGAACGTTCCCACACCACCGATTCGAAGCCTCCTGCTGCTACCCTTGCATGAGCCTCCCTTCGCCTGTGACATCCCAGTCTGTGCACAACGACTGCGTAACAGAAATCTACTGATGCGGTGAGTCAAAGGAGCAGAAATGGCACAAAGGTGGGGAGAGTACTGAACAGGGCAGGGTGGAAATGAAATGAGCCATCAGGCCTCTTCAGCCACCCTCTGAAACTTTCCACTCAGTGACAAGCTAAACAGCCAAATACAAATGAGGCTGTCTCACTGTCCTCACAGTCTCTTGGATTATGCTGATCAACACAGCAGCTTCAGAAGGCCATGATAAAAGTGTGCCATAACTTTGGAATATTAAAAGAGCAATCAAACATCTTGCGTTAACAGAAGTGACTAGCAAGTCTTTTGATCAGGACTTAAAAGACTCTCACCTCTTGAAACACCTACCGTACAAAAACATATGTTTTCCAAGCTTCTGGAGAGTCACAGTGGCCATCTTCTAAACTTCTTAGAATATTCTACAAGTATTCCTAAGAAAACTTTGCAGTATTCACAAGACTCCTTTACTGCTAGTGGCCAAGCTCCTCGCGTCGAGGAGCACAGCACTATGGCCATTTCTTTCTATGGTGTAAAAGTTCTGTCACACAGCTGAAGTCTCTTCTTCCACCCTTCCCCATGTGAAGCTATCAGTGGTATTTGATTTGTTTTAAATCCACACAGATATTCTGATTTGATTTGAGATGAACTTCATTCTATCATGCAGCAGTTTTTTTGTTTTCTAAGAAATCTATTAACACATAAGACCCAAGACGCCTTGATTTCACTAGAAATGGGGTAGTTCAGAAGCCAAAGTACACACTGCAAGCAACACATCCTTGTATTTGCATAGACACAGAAGCAATCCTGAAAGAGCCACCAAGTGCAAAAAAGGTTATGTGATCACTGTATAAGGACACATCTGTAACACTCCAGAGAGGAGAGCATTTGGCTTTTTAATTCACCTGGTGCACATATTGTAAAGGTGATTAAGATCATCTCAGATTCAACATCTTAAAATGAATACCAAAGTTTGAGTTTCAATATAGACATAAGACAAGCAGAAAAAAGCACACCACTTGTGAACCTTGGGTTGAGCCCAGGAAGTTGGATAATCACTGAAAGCAAGAGCAGCTGAATCACCTTTTTTGCCTTGAAATGGGGTTCGTCACTATCAACTATGCAGAGTACGGTACATCCCAGGCCTCTTCGTAGAGCAGACACTGTACACCAAACGGTCAGAACCCAACAGTGTTGTATTCCCTGCTGCCACCTTATCTTTCTGTGAATATAAGGGCACAAGTAAGGGTAGCAGATTACAAGTGATAGGCCCTGCAGAAGTGTTTTAAGAACACGGAGTTTCCTGTGCTCACCGGGAATGAAGGCAGCATCCAGCTCTTAAGCAATATTGAAAACCTGAGCCACGCAGACAACTGAAGCGCACCATAAGTGGGAGGCCATGCAGGAACTTACCTAGCACTCTCCTTCTCCAAAGAAGTGTCAGGAAATAGACAGCAATAAGCCCATACTATCCCTAGTGTGAGACACCCATCATGTTTTAAGTGCCAAACCATGCCAAACTGAGTGGCCAGCACCAAAGTTTATCAACTCTGTCATCCTCAAAATGTACCCATGCCCTCCCCTAACCGCACAGTATGGTTGTCAGCAGCAGTAAGGGGAAGGTGTACCCTCTTCCTCAGTCCACTCCCCTCCAAAGGCAGGGCAGATGTTCTCTGTCTCGTAGCACACGGTTACATCTTACCTCTTAATGGACAAAAAGAAATTTGGATTTATTTTCAGACCTCAACACCTCCTACATTTTCTTTACATTTCTTCTCCCACCAGTCCTTTGAAATACCAACTGAGAAAGCCTCATATGCCTACTTTGCAATTCACCAAAATTAAACTAATAACACCTCCTGCTGTCATCTGTCAGTTAGACTCAGACTTGTAAGTGGCAGCAGAAATCACTTTCATAATGTTTACTGGAATATGAAAAGCCTGAACAGGCAAATCCCTCAAATTTACTGCTCATATCAAGTGAAACCTGTCATGAAAACTAGAAATTCATTTTTATAAAATGTATTTGAAACCTGAATAATTTAGAACTAAAAAAGACCAACTGGACCATACCACGTACTTGTGTTGAAATTACATTTGATGTGAAACAGTACAACTGGACCAAGATGGCTTAGCCTTATACATTGCCTGTTCATTTCACTGTACATGGTACCTCCCAGAAACCCTCCTTCTATGTTGCTTTTTAGCATCGCTTCCATCTTCTGTATGCAACTGCCCTGTTTCAGAGATGCTGAACCATTTTTAGTTTTTGCATGCAGAATCAAACTTGGGGGGAGGGTGGGGAGAGGTGTTTCACAAATAAAAAACCCCTTCCTTCCTGTTTTTTATATCACTCTGCTGTGCAATTACTGAACATGGTATTTCCCACTATTTGAGACCAAAGCTAGGCAAAAACTAACATTAGTGACAGTTATTTAAAAGTGAAGAAATACAAATCTACAAATCTAAATACAAGCCATTTCAAGTTAGATTAGTATGTAATGCTTAGCGCTTGTGAGAAATACCCATCCCCTACGTAAATCCTAGGTCCACTTTTTATTTTAAATAGGCAGCACTATCACCTCATGTCCACTGCTCTCCTTGACTTTGTAAGGGCAAATAAAAATTATGCCTTCAAGAGAAAATCCCCACGTTTGAGTAAAAAAAGTAAACCTACCCAAGACTGTTGCACAGACTATAGCACACCAGTAGGCAGAGCTAATCTTAGTTTTTTAGACCCAATACTGCAACTCCTAGATTTTATCTAATTTTAATTAAAATAGTCTACGGAGAAAGATCATTATCTCCTGAACAGCAGCTTTTAACAAGTTTTATTATCATTCATTTCAAAACAAGTTTAGAATACTGAAGAGTACAAATTTAAGAACGTTATTGCAATTTTCTTGATCCTCTCAGAGGAAAGAAAGCGTGCATTTCTATAAGAAAAATCTGCTATAGATGCAATCAGTCTTCCTTATTCCTCAAAAGATATTCACATTTAAAAGTCCTGGACTAATCATGGCTGTTCATTTTTCTGCATTAGATTAAATTTTACTAACTGAAAGCTGACTTTAACCCTGATCAAAAATACACATCTTCTTGCACTAGTGTTATTTTCCCTTTAAAAACAGAAGAGAACATATATCAAAATAAACAGTTCAAACACTGAAAGACATCACTGAGGTCACATTTCAGCGGTAAAGAATGCTTGGTGCCATTAATATTTAGTCTACCTTAATGGAAGAAATTTGAGTTAGAAGATACTTTAGGTTATCTTGTCCACCCTTATGTCAAGGGAGACTTGCTTGCTATGACATGTTATTGGCTGCTTTGCAAAGTCCATTTTGAACTTGACAGTTAATATTCAGTTGCCAGCTCCAAAATCTTAAATGTTGGCAGAGTTAATTCTTGCAGAGCATCCTTTTTTTCAGGTGGCTTCAGCAGATCCAACCTACGTTTCTTCCTTCTTAGTATCTTCATCATATGACTGTCTCCAATTTATGATATTCTTCTTTTCTGAATAAACTCAAACAATTAAAAACCCAAACGTAATTACTAGACCTTCATGACTGAGCTGCAGGACATTTACAATCCTCTCAGCTTCCTGTTAAACTTCCACAACATGGTTTAGAGGTTCTCAATTTTAACAGCTGACAGAAGTTCTCTATATTGTGGTCCATGGAAGAGTCGCTTTCTAAATGACAGTCTAACATTAGAGTGCAGAGCATTTTAATTGGTAGGCTCACTCACAGATTATTTGCTGATAGTATATTACACAAATGGGGACCCTTTGCTTATATCATTACCTGTATGTAATGCAACTTTGGAAGAAACTAATACACAGTTTAACAAATGCTAAATGTCACACTAGTCTGTTTAGTCCTTTAAGTTCCCAAACACGTCCACTTAATATGCAATAGTGAGTCACTGTATGTGTGCACACATACACAGAGTACAGCCACAACTCCCCTGAAAATTAGTTTTGACTTGTACCGTTACCCTGAGCTAAGCAGCATTTTTCTTTAAATGAAGTGAAGCAGTAATGTTGCAATTCAGCACTGAGATAGCAACATTGATTGGGAAAAACTCAAGTGTCTGTACACAGCACAGGATCCTGGTTTTCTTCAGAGAACCCAGTGGGGGGGAAGGGGGGAAGCACCATAATGAACAGAAAGAGTAGCAATACACCCAACAACGCTGTTTCAGACCGAAAATTTCACACTGAAGCGTACAAGTTTTTTTCCTCACTGAATTCAGTGACTACTTTTTCCACTGACACCGAGAGAGTTTCCATTCATTATGCCATAAGTATTAAAGTCCTAGTACATTGGAAGCTATTCCTGCCAAAAGAGCCAATACTTTAAAAATACACAAGTTTACTTCTCTTGGAATTCACAATTTTTGGTGGTTGGTGCAAAACCTTGAAAAACTCCAACAAACAGGCACAGAAGGAAAATGGCACTAGCTATAGCTACAGCTACCACCTTCTCAGTACACTGTTCAATCAATCAAGGAATTGGCAAGTTATCTAGCCAAGATCTTTCCAAGTACCTAAAACCACTATTTCAACTCAAATTCACTAGGATCCACAAGCGTTTGAAAGACGCAGCAGCTTTTGGACAGGTGGTGGTTTTGCAAAGGCACAGTCTACTTCTCCCCTCTGCAAGTCAAGATTGTCAATCGCTACTGATGCAAGACACGTTTCACAGGTACATTTGGCTTGGGACTTCCAAGAAAGGACACGTTAAGGAACACTTTGAATCTGAACCCAGCTAGTCACCCCTCAAACACTGCTAAGACAGACACCAGTGCAAACACATTTTCAGAATGACTGTGTGAGCCAAGGCATAAGGTATTATCAACTGTTCCTTCTGAACAGACCTTGAGAAAAGCCTCAGCACCTTAAGTTACCAATTTAAGAATGATGCATGTAATATATATTGAAGGATTTCTGTAACAGGGATCTTAAACGACAAGCAAAAAAACCCGAAATTTTGTTACTGTGCATCTTTCTTTCCCCTCTCCCTTCTCACACAATTTAAAGAGCAAAACGCGAAACAGCCCCGCAGGATTCATGTCGATTGTGGAACATGTACAGCACAGCACCGCACAGACACTTAGTACAGCTCTACAAATAGGCTGTCCCTCGGGTAGAAAAACCTGGGACGGACTCACCCACAGCTCCCGATTCCCAAACACTTCTCCCCGCTCAGGCTGGCACCCCCAGCACCCCGGCGGCCACCGCGCTACAAGAAACGCTCCCCACGACCAGGCGGCCACCTCTACGCGCCAGCTCTCCCTGAGACCTTCCTCCCGAGATCCCAAATCCTTCCGACCACCGCCTGTTCCGACACCCCATGGGGGTCGGCGGGAAGCCCGGGCAGGCGGCGGCTCGGAGACC
>NW_010249460.1:0-589 GCF_000690775.1 Eurypyga helias
CCCATCCATCCCATCCCAATCCCATCCCAAATGCTGCCAGTTCCATCCCAGTCCCATTCATCCCATTCCAGTCCCATCCCCATGCTGCCCATCCTGTCCTAGTCTCGTCCCAGCAATGCTTGTCCCATTCCAGCCCCATCCATCCCATCCCAGTGCTGCTAATCCCATCCCAGTCCCATTCCAGTCCCATCCCAGACCCATCCCAATC
This sequence comes from Eurypyga helias, assembly GCF_000690775.1. NCBI lineage: Eukaryota > Metazoa > Chordata > Aves > Eurypygiformes > Eurypygidae > Eurypyga > Eurypyga helias. The sequence goes on from NW_010249460.1 coordinate 209, forward strand.
CCATTCCAGCCCCATCTACCCCATCCCAGTGCTGCCAATCCCCTCCCAGTCCAATCCCAATGCTGCCAGTCCCATCCCAGTCCCATCCCCATGCTGCCCATCCTCTCCCCCATCTACCCCATCCCAGTGCTGCCAATACCCTCCCAATTCCATCCCCATGCTGCCAGTCCCATCCCAATCCCATCCCAATGCTGCCCATCCCATCCTAGTCTCGTCCCAGCAATGCTTGTCCCATTCCAGCCCCATCCATCCCATCCCAGTGCTGCTAATCCCATCCCAGTCCCATTCCAGTCCCATCCCAGACCCATCCCAGTCCCATCCATCCCATCCCAGTGCTGCCAGTCCCATCCCAGTCCCATCCCAATGCCCCCCCACCACTCC
>NW_010249460.1:1433-1759 GCF_000690775.1 Eurypyga helias
CCACCTATCCCACCCCAGTACCACCCCAGCCCCATCCCAGCCCCATCTATCCCATCCCAGTGCTGCCAATCCCTTCCCAATCCCATCCTGTCCTAGTCTCATCCCAGTGCCATCCCAGTCCCATCCATCCCAGCCCAGTGCTGCCAATCCCATCCCAGTGCCATCCCAGTGCCCTCCCAGCACCGGATGTCCCCGTCCCCACCTGAAGGACATGGTGAACCACACGGCCATCATCATCAGCGTGATGCGGCGGTACTGGGGGGCGAAGCACTGCTGGAAGTTGCTCCAGACCTACGGGGTGGGGGTCCGGGGACACATGAGAGGTG
>NW_010249461.1:0-4868 GCF_000690775.1 Eurypyga helias
GGAATGGAATTTGAGTTGAGCAAAATGTCATTTTTTTATTTTGCTTTTTTATTTTTGCCACTGCAGCCTCTGCCTTTGAAGTCGAGTGCTAGGGACAAAAGAGCCTTTAGCAGTTCAAGAGTCAGTACTTCCCAGCAGCAGAAATACCCAGACAGGCTCAAGTGGTTTCATCAGTTGTTACCTGTGCCACCAAGATGGACAAGTGACTCTTCTTCTGAGGGCTGGTATGCATAGACTTGACATGAGTAACACCCCAATGGATTTTGTCTGACATTTCCCATACTCAGCCCCCTGTCCAGTTGCATAGACTTCTGCCAAATATAGGCCAGAAGGCTAAAGATTTTCCATCCATGCCTATGTAGGTTGAACTTCTGTGAATATTCAACAAAATCAGTTTGGCTGTCTCCAAGAGAGCAAGCACTATGTGAGCTAACTGCCCTGAATTCCTCCTGCTGCCAGTGGGGAAAGCAGGATTCTTGGAGAGGGGAGTCATCTGGTGTATTGTAGATGTCCACTGCTGTGTACTGGATTGTGTAGTAGCCCTACACAATCCTCCATTCCTCTGCTCCTTTCACATCACATCATCACATCACATCACATCACATATCGCGGCACATCACATCACATTACATCATCATCACATCCTATCTGTGTTTTCCAGCTTCAAATCCTTTAGCAGAAAATTGACTCTTTCTGCCTCATGTGCCTCCGAGATGTCTGCTTTTCTGAGATGGGTAGTACCTTGAGTGACACACGGTTCCTTTCACCACTGCAGCCCCTGAGGGCACTGGTTGTCACTCTGTAAGTGAAACCCATGTCCCAGGTGCAGCGCTTGGAGTGCCAGTCATGCATAAAGAACACAGCTTAGTCATCTTTATTAGGCTGATTTATCAATGCTCAGGTCAGCCTCTCTCTTCCACTGTACTTTGTTCTAAATAAGGAAGTTCGGCTTGTAGGGAATTGGCAACAGTCCTTGGTCAAAGGTATCTGTTCCTGATTGTGCATCTGCTTTGAACAACCTCTGAACCATACTGGCTTCATTCCCCTGAAACAGTTTGTTTGTGGTTACCTGCAACAGGATGCTGCATGTTGAAATCCACAGTTTCTTCCACATGTTCATTAAAAGCTGGAAGACTGGTGTGCACTACAAATGATATGACTGGAGATTACTGGCCTCAAAGGCCTTTCTACAGTACAGCTTTTCAAATTTATTTCATGTTTTTTTCTGGGATAGGATTTCTTTTTTCTTTCTTTTTTTTGGGGGGGCGGGGGGGGGTCGGGTGGGGTGGGGTGTGTGTGATTAACTTTGCATTGAGGATGCCACCCTCTGCTAAATCCATCCTTGAAAATTTTACAAGAACAGATCAGCCTCTTTCTTCCAGTCACAAGCTGTTGTCGAAGTTGTCAAAATCATCATAACTAGCACTGCAATTGAAAAAAGAGGGCTGTCTACTCTGTGAGGTGTGTCAGCTATTCTCCTCTCTGCTAGGGATTAAAGTGGTTTGTCCATAATCAGTTTATTTTCTGACCAGAATTGAATATATGAAATCCCTTTTATGCTTGAACTGAGAAGACATAGAGATGAAGAGCAGTGCAAACACTTAATTGCACTTTTTGAGCATGGAACCTGCTCTGAATGGCAGCAAGTATTTGCTGTCTTTTGTTTGAATACAATGCAATCAGGAAATATTTTCACTTGAATCCTGGCTTAAGCCTTGTTCCAGGCTTAAATCCTAACTACATTGCCCATCCACATCACCGTCATCACCAGGCCTGGTGACCCTGGCGGGACACCAGTTTCTGCTGAGTAAGGTGTATTTACATGCTGCTTCCAGCTGGTTTTAGGACAGTCTTCTGCATTCACAATTGGTTTATCCTGCCCAGACAGATATTGCCCACAGAGTCTGTGAACAGGATATAGCTTTGCAGGGGAGCAGGCATGAATTTTATGTCTATCTGCTAGTTCAAACCACAAGTAGTTGAGGCTGGCAGTGGAGGCAGTTGCTGCCGACTGAGAGGAGTGCGAGGATTGTGAGGCCCCTGAGGGATGTCCGAGAGGGCTGGTGGGCCCCCGGCACCTCTGGTGTGTGTGTGGAGGGACGGGCCAGCCGGGCGGGCTTCACAAGAGGGCTGCATGAGAGGTGGGCAGCACCCGCTGCTCCTGCAGCCAGTTGAAGACGTCCGTCACTGGCGCAGCAGTCAGGGTGGAGGGCAGTACGCTCTGCTCGTGAGCTGCTGCGAGCCATGCTCACCCACAGCTCTAGGCTGTAGGTGGCTGCGCACATCTACCCTCCAGCCTGAGGTCTCCAGCGCTCATTAGGCAGGGCCTTGACATCACTGTAAGCATGATGCTTTGCAGCAGATAAGAACCATCTGCGTATTCAGGCTAGCCTCGATCAAGTGGAGATGGCCACCCTATCAGGGAAGCTGTTGTCCAGGTGGAGGGCTGTGAAGTCTGTACCCCACGCTCGTGGGTGGAGGAGGGTGCAAGCTCTACCTGTGCAAAAAGTCACTCAGGCAGCAGGGGGAGGGGCTGCAGGAGGAAGTCAGCAGGTTATGCTGTGTTAGAGGGGAAGAACAAGAAGCAAGTAATAAGTATTTGAGGTGTTGCAAGAACAAATACTAGGGCCCTTTGGCACTGACTTCTGGGGACTCCCAGAAAAAGAATATCAGCAACAAACATCACTGTGGACAAGGAAGTGCCATGGTCTCCAGTAACTGGAGCCAACAGGGTATTGCTTCCTCTCCTGTCGTGGTTTAACCTTGGCTAGCAATTAAGCACCACATAGCTGCTCACGCACCTCACCCCCCACCCCCCTCCAGTGGAGGATGAGAATCAGAGGAAAAGACAAGACTGAGACAAGAACTATTGAATAATTGAATATAAATGAATAGTATGGTGATAATAATAATATTAATAATACTACTAATAACATGTAATGAAAATAAAACAATAATGCAATCATTCACCACCCACCAACCCATACACATCCAGGTCCCAAGTAATAAGGATCACAGCCAGAGAGCCCAAGAGCAATTGCAGCAGAGCCCAAACAAGCCCCACGAGCAACAGCATGACTGAGAAAGCCAACCAACCCACCACCTCACTAACAAACGTGAACAAATGAGCTAACAAGCAAGCTAGCTAAAAAATAAGTGAGCTAACAAACAAGTGAGCTATGGCCCCTTGGCCCACTCCTGGCTGATACACTGAGCATGATGTGCTATGGAATGAAATACTCCTTTAGTGAGTTTGGGTTAGCTGTCTGAACCGTGTTCTCTTCCCCTCTGCTCATAGCAAGAAAGATGGGAATACAGGTACAGTATCAGAAGCTGAAAAAAGTCCTTGAATCGGTGCAAGCACTCCTTAGCACCAACTGAAAACCACCAGTGTTGTCAGTACTCTTCTCAGGGCAAACCCAAAACAGAGCCTCATACCAGCTGCTGTGAAGAAAACTAACTTTGTCCTGAGTAAAACCAGCACACCCCTATTTTCTGGTATGTACCAACCAGCAACAGATATGAAACCTTAGCAGTGGGTGAAGCCAGTGAGCAAGACTCACAGGGAGAAACCGCACCGGTTGCACACACTAAAAGCTGCAAAAGGTAGCAGCGATTGTAAGTAGTGGGAGACTCTCTGCTGAAAGGCACCACGACACCCATCTGCTGGTCTGATATACATACACACAAGGGAAGTTTGCTGCTGGCTAGGAGCCAAGATGCAAGATGTCACAGGGAGACTGCCACAGTTGGTAAAAGCACAGACTTCTCACTATCCCCTACTACTTCCCCATGTGGGCACCACTGGCATGGTAAAGCATAGCCTGAGCAAGATCAAGCAGGACTTCAGAGCCCTGGGGGCACAAGTGAAGGGGATGGTGGTCTATGTGATTTTCTCCTCAATCTTGCCAGTCAGAAAGAAAGGTGTGTGCAGAAGGCAACACACCATGCAGATTGACACCTGGCTTTGTAGCTGCTGTTGTAGCCAGGGCTTTGGCTTCTATGACCATGGGACACTCTTTGCCGAATACAGATTATTGGGAAGAGGTGGATTCACTTGCCTGTAAGGGGAATCTTCACAAACAGTTCAACTGACTTAATGAATCGTGCGTTAAACTAATGAAGTCGGGCGATGGGATTCTACAGGTATCTTAAAAAAGGAAGACAAAAGAAATTGTACCACCCCCTGATACATGAGACAGGGGATCTGATGACAACTGACATGGAGAAACTGAGATACTCAACAACATTTAGCCCCAGTTTTCCCTGACAATTGCTTTTCCCACATCTCAAGTCCCTGAATCTAAATAAGACAAAGATACGCTTTAAGTTTTGCTTTTTAAACATTTTAGTATTCTTGTTTATTTGGATTTTCATAAAAGAAATGGTTAATTAATAAAGAAAATTAGTTTCTTTACTGTATGCTTTGCAACTGGTACATTTTTAATATTTATGCAGACAAAAGCAAAACATTGTGTCATTTTTTTTGAGAAGAAACCTTTGAAATTCACAACATCTAGAAGACTTTCAAAAAGATGCCCATATTTATACACATTTGATAATATTCAAAAAAAGAATAATACGTTAAGAATATAATAATGACAAAAATGATGATAAACTTATGCTGCTTTACATGTGCATTCAACATTTCAAGGTGCAAACATACCATATTCATCAAGACTTGAATACGGTTTAAAAATGCAACGTACATTGGGCATACAGATTTACCAAATGAAAACATGATAAACTTATGCTGCTTTACATGTGCATTCAACATTTCAAGGTGCAAACATACCATATTCATCAAGACTTGAATACGGTTTAAAAATGCAACGTACATTGGGCATACAGATTTACCAAATGAAAAC
>NW_010249462.1:0-8382 GCF_000690775.1 Eurypyga helias
TAATAAGTAATTAAAATAGTAGAAACTAAAACATATTCCACAATTGCTCACCACCTGCCGACTGATGCACAGTCAGGTCCCAAGTAGTGAGAGTCAGAGCCAGAGTGCCCAAGAGCTGAAGCCTGAGAACAATCACAGCAGAGTCCGAGCGAACCTTTATCAGTGTTAGCATGACTGGGAAAGCCAAGCGACTCACCAACTCACCAAAGAATGAACCAGCAAAGGAATTAGCAAAGCAGCTAACAAAGTAGTTAGAGAAGGAGTTAAAGAGTTAACAGATGAATTAAGAAGCCAGCAGATGAGTTAAGGAGCCAACAAAAGATTGTTAGAGAGTGTAATGGCCCCTGAGCCCACTCCCCACTTATGGAATGACCATGACTTACTATGGAATGAAATACTCCTTCGGTCAGTTTGGGTTACCTGTCTCAACTTTGTGTCCCCACACATTGTTTGTATTAAGAAAGTTGGGAACACAGCTGCAATATCAGAAGCTGAGAAAGACCTTGAATTTGGTGCAGGCACTCCCCAGCACCAGCTAAAAAGTCACCTTATCAGTACTTTTCTTAGAAAAGTAACAGAAACATAGCTTCATACCAACCATTGGGAAGAAATTTAACTCTATTCTGACTAAAACCAGCATGTCTTCTGTTTTGTTTCCCTCATTACGTGAAAGACACTGAAGTGCTGAAGCATGTCCAGAGAAGAGAATGGAGCTGGGGAAGGGTCTGGAGCACAAGTCCTGTGAGGAGCAGCTGAGGGAGCTGAGGTTGTTCAGCCTGGAGAAGAGGGGGCTCAGGGGAGACCTTATCACTCCCTACAACTCCCTGAATGGAGAGTGCAGAGAAGCAGGGATTGTTCTCTCCTCCCAACTGACAAGTGACGGGACAAGAGGAAATGGTCTCAAATTGTGCCAGGGGACGTTAAGATTGGATATTAGGGAAAATTTCTTCACCAAAAGGGTTGTCAAGTATTGGAATGAGCTGCTTAGCAGTCTGGTGGAGTCACCAACCCTGGAGGGATTTAAAAGACGTGGATCTGGTTCTTAGGGACATGGTTTAGTTTTGGATTTTCCAGTGTCAGGTTAATGGTTGGACCTGATGATCTTAAAAGTCTTTTCCAACTCAAGTGCTTCTTTGATTCTATTATTCATAATTGACTGTAGAGCATACACTACAAAGGTTTGGTGATGTTCTTCTCTGAGGGTAGGCCTGAGTTCATAAGCATTACTATATAGCTCATTTTCTAGTAAATAATTTCTAAAATGAGAAATTGCTTTAGGTGCTCTCTGTGCTCCTTCCAGATTCATAGGATTTTTTTTTTTCCCCAGCAAAGTATTTTCACCCATGTGCAATAACAAACATAAGTAGCACTAGGGTTACATATGAGCAACTGAGACCATCATGACTCAAATGCTCATGTAAGGAAAAAAGAGAAGGCTGATCTCTACATAAAGTGGTTCATAATATCGGGCGTGTTATGTGAATCACAGTGTAGAGAAAATATTTTTCAGAATTCCGAAGAATCAGATATAAATGAAAAAGATGCATAAGTATCTCTCTGGGAATACAATTTCCTGCAGTAAAAGGTTTTTAATATAGCAAAACCAAAAGAAAAATAATCCTCAAAAGCCAACTGCAAGATTCAACATGCAGGTTTTGAAGCTAGAAATATTCAGATCAGAAGTAATTACCAGTATTGCAAAATTAATTACATTTAACCAGGAAAATAACTTAATCTGGAAGGTGATGCCTTCTCTGTCACTTGGGATTCTTGAGATGAAATTTAGATGTTGTGCTGGGTTTAGTCAGAAAAGAGATAGCTCTCTTTACAGTGGCTGGTATGAAGCCGTGTTCCTGGATTTACACTGAGAGAAGTACTAGTAAGGTTTTAGCTGGTGCTGGGGAGTGCTTGCATCAATTTCAAGGCCTTTCTCAGCTTCTGATACTGCAGCTGGGTTCCCAATTTCCTCACTACAGGCACTGTGGGTGGACACACAGTTCAGACAGCTGACCCAAACTGACTGAAGGAGTATTTCATTTCAGAGTACGTCAGTTCTTACACTACCTCTCACACTTACACTTTCACTGTCTAACACTTGCTCTGATTCTTTTGTTAGCTGCTTTGCTGAGTCCTTTGCTGGCTCGTGAATGACTGAGTCGGTGGGTCTGCTAGTTTTCACGGTCGTGCTATTGCGGATAGGGTTTGCTTGGACTCTCCTGTGATCACTCTTGAGCTCCAGCACTCAGGCTCTGACTCTCACTTCTCGGCACCTGGCTGTGCATTGGCCAATGGGCAGTGAGCAACTGTATCACCGTATGTTTCATTTTCTATTATTTTAATTACTTATTGGTAGTATTTGTATATAATAATTTATATTCAATTAGTAAAAAGTTATCTCAATTTTAGGAGTTTCCTTGTCTTTTTTCTCTGATTCTTCCCCTCTGCTGGATGAAGGTGGGCAGGTCAATGTCCTGTGAGACTGGCTTTGTGGTATTTTGCTAGCTGGAGTTCAACCACAACAGATATCTTTGTAATGATATGCCCATTAAGAATCTCTAGATGAAAATATAAGTAGGTGGTCAAACCACTCTGCCTTAATTTCTTATATGTATGGGATGAATTTCAACTTTTCTGAATTAAGTAGAAGAATTTTGTTTAAAACACTGTGTACAACATTAATTCTGTAAGTTATGAAGACTCCTGTGCCTGCACAGGCTCCTACTGAATAAAATTAAATAAATAAAGGCAAGACAGAAGGGTACATGGATGCAAGGCAGGAGAAGTTATCACAATTAGAAAAAAAATTAGAAAAAAAAAAAACCACAAAGCATTAAATGCCCCACACTAGGCTATGTAGTTTTGTAAAACCATTTTAAGAGCATCACAGAAGCCAAATTCTGAGAAGACAAACTAGAAAGAATTACATTCAGATTTACACAAAATGGTAGAGAAAGTTCCTTTTCATATATGATGCCATGGAAAAAACTGCATAATGGTTAAGGGAAAAGGGTTTGATTTAGTGATATAAAATGTGATTTTCATTTAATTGGATCTTGGCCACTCTTCAATTTTACATCAGAAAGATTCAAAGATCATTGGTATACTACTAAGGAGTATTTAAATTTATAAAGAGTATTTTAATAGGTTTTTATTTTGGAAGGCAATACATAAAATAAGGATTTTGTTGTGGTGCTTCTTGGCTTTTCAAAGGTTGAAAGGATTTGTTATGGAATTTGTATAGAATTGCACAGCCATGGGAACATTAATAAGATTTAAAATTTGCTTGGATTGAGTCCTTTGCAACTAAATTGTGGCTTGTAAAATGAAGGGCTTCTTACGTTTAAAAATGGAAAGATAAATGACTGGTGAATCTTAAAACATATTGAGTTACAACAACAAATGAGTGTGTTTCTTCCTGGGAGAAATCAGCTGATTTATAAGATCATAGCCAGGAGAATACAGGGAGACAGTCCTGAAATACATCAGGAGAAGTTTTTGCATAGTTAAACAACACCAAAATGGTTTTAATTATTTTAATTTAATTTTACTGTCCATTCCACATCCTACCAGAATATTATGTATCATAAAAGCACTCAAGTTCTGGAAATTGGACTACAAATAACAAAATAAAAATTAAGTAATAGCCTGTTGAAATTTGGAATATAATTTACTGTAAAATTTCCATCAAAATCCACATTTTTTGAAAATGTGTGGGAAACGAATAATTTCATGAACAAGGTTTTCTAATTTTGTTAACTATGAAAAATTAAAACAAAGAAAATACAATTAATGTTTTAAATTGGAATGAAAGTTATTCTCTAAAAAACCCTTCTTTTCCATAAACGTTGGTACATGAATAAAATACTGCATTTGTTTGCACTGACATATATGGGAAAAATACAATTAAAAGCATTTTTACCTTTTTTCTATTGTCTGTTAGAAAATGTCAGGAAACTATTAAACCCACTTTTTAAAAATTCATTTTATACTAAAAAGGAGTAGTGAAAAAGTATCACTTAATATTTACACCTTCTTATGTCCACTTTTCTTTTTTTTCATATTCTGCTACTCAAAATTCTGTAAGAGATCATAAGAAACAAGCCTCAACACAGTCACTGTCTTCACTGAGAAAAAGTTTCACATACAACTTTTCTTACTGTTACTATTAGCTAGAATCGACAAGATTGAACACTGTGGAAAATTATATGAAGCCATGCAATGATTTGGTAAAATATGCACATAGTCTTCCTCTTCCTGTGCCAAACTGTTTTGTGAGAATGGCCAAACTTCTGCTTATCAAAATACATATAAGGATAAAGCCACAATATATTTTACTGGTTTTAGTGAGCTAAGAGTATTGGGTATCTGCAGGTGTAGGGATTGACAGTGACTGACAGTCTTGGTTGCCCTGGGTGCTGCAGTTCTTCAACAAACATTAATTTGGGTTATTTTCAAGCCCCCAGTGCTACCACAGCCTTTCTGTAGCCAATACTGAGCAACAGGGCGGCCAACAGAGCTTCACTTGAAATATTGCAGCAGATGTGGGTCAGCAACCTCAGGTCAGTAACTTCAGTCTTAATGGGAGAGCATGGGTAAAGTAGTTGGGTGGGGATGGTGTTACTCTGTCTTTGAGACTTTTTGCTGCTTCTTATAGCCGTTTTGCCTCTTACGCAGGGCCTGGCCAGCAAGCCAGAAAGTCATAATATCTGATAAACGTTTTGAGTGAAGGGTGTGGATATTGCTGGGCACTGACAACTGAGCATCTGATGTTAAAAGTAATCTGTGTATGCAGAGTAACTAGGAGAGAAGGAAGAATAATTGCAGGACAGAGAGAAAGAGAGGTGGGGGTTTCTACAAGAATGATAATGAGAATGATTAAGAGATGAAATAAAGCCCTCCTCCATTAATAGAGATTGAGAAGAACAGTGTTATTTCCCAGAGAAATTAAACAAGAGCGGACATAATAAAGTGTTAAACAACAAATGCTGTGTGGCAGGAGGAATGGGAAATACTATTCCCCCCTACAGCATAAAGGAGGCCTTCAATCAAACAAGAAGGGACAATTGCTGATTATTTCTAGACAACGAATAATTATGCTGTGCAATACACAGCTGCATAATACAAAGGGAGACTGGACAGTTATATGATTAACAACACTACTGACTTAATGATCCAAGTTTTGGGTAGGGACATAAAACCCTGTAATTTGAAACAGTCTCTGTTAGCTATTTATAGCAAGTTTTTTGGAAGTAAGCAGGCTTTTTTATCTTTTTCAGCATGTATTTTTTGTAGCTACTTCTCTGCAGCTATTGAAGACAATAGAGGATGAGATGAACCATGGATTTGATACCTTATGACTTGTACTATACCCCCATGAAATGCTACAGTATATTTCACCACAGTATGTGATAGACTTCTAATTTTGGGTGCTGTTCTTTGCAAATATATTGCCCTGGGAACAAGATGTAAAAAGATCTAGTTCTGGTAGAATTATGCAGACCCTACAAATCTCCTATTAAGTCTCACACTCAAACTCTTAACAGCTCATCCAGCATCAGAGACATCGATATCTTCAGAAGTAGCACTTTCTGTCATAAATTTTATAACTAACAGTGGGTGCATGTGCCAGTGATACAGAAACCAAGCCTTAAAAAGTTCCACAAGCCTCTTCTTTCAGCTTGATGGGCTGACACATCTACACTGCTCAGTTGGCTGACGGTACCTCTGTCCTTATCTGACTTCCAGGCCACTGCAGTCAGCTTCTGATTTGCCTTCTGGCATTGTTCAGAGAAAGTCAACTTCTGTACTGCATGTACACGTCAGGTACACTACACAGAGAGCTAATGAGGGTGAGCTGATCACAGTGTTAATAAACTCTGTTATTTTTCCTGTTGTTGCTGATATTTCCATGGTCTGGCAGTTGCAGGAACTGCATTTTGCACATCAATTCCCTTCATGATGTGGCTTTTCCCAAATACTTCTATTTCTGCAACTTTCCTTATTCAGTAAAAATTTATAAGACAGAAAGCATCAAGGAAATGCATTGCAGATTTGCCATTTAGGGAAAAACATTGCCATTCACGATCCATGAAGTTGTTAGACAACTGTCATGCTGACACTGCTCAGCCAAAAGTAGTAGAGCAGTCTAGATCCCTGAAGATTAGTAAGACCTTTATTCAGTAGAAATTTATAAGACAGAAAGCATCCAGGAAATGCATTGCAGAAGATTTGCCGTTTAGGGAAAAACATTGCCATTCACGATCCATGAAGTTGTTAGACAACTGTCATGCTGACACTGCTCAGCCAAAAGTAGTAGAGCAGTCTAGATCCCTGAAGATTAGTAAGACCTTTGGATAGTGAAGCACTTATTAAATTGGCAGGACTGAACACCATACTGGCTTTAACTCTGTATGAGTCCAGTGAGCATCGCTCCAGTAGAGTTAATCAACTGGCAAGCTTTCACAGTGCTCTTGTCCTTGAGTAACCTGTAATGCTGTCTTTTGGCCCTATTCCTCAAAGCAGCCTTGGCATGGGGAAAGATCCATACTTCTTTTTCATAGGAGCAGAGTGAATTAGCCCTTTTCTTCAGTATGTAGGGGTGAGTTCAGGGAGAAGACCACTATCACCTCAACGGACATAGCAGATTAGCTGAAGAGTTTATTAGGGTTTTATTACAGGTCATATTTTTAATCCTTCCTGGTCCAAGGAATGATCACCAAAATGTCACAGAAAGTGCAAGCATGTTAACATCCATTACCTCCTCTATATAACACCTTTGGTCAGCACTGCACAATAATGATGTTAATCACTTAGATAGGTTGCCCAGGGAGGTTGAGGAGTATCCCTCATTGGGGATACTCAAAAGGTGTCTGGACATGGTTTTAGGCAACAAGCTTTAGGTGGCGCTCTCTGTGGGTGTGTGGACAGGATAGGTTGGACAAGATGAGCTCCAGAGGTGCCTTCCAAACTCAACCATTCTGTAATTCTATAAAAGCAATGATAGGATAGTTAATTATAATAGTTTACTTTCATAGTTTCTTGTCGATTTTTTTTTTGTCACCATTTACTGTCTATGTTATGATAGCTCAAACATTGGAGGCCAATGTCAGAAATAGTGTCAAGACTCCTCAGTCTTGTAATACTAAGGCCAGACTAGTAAGGCTGACCACTGTCTCTGCCACACTGGTAGTTATAAGAGCAGGGAAGAACCATGTCTTACAGCCCTTTCCACATCAGCTTATTGCACATGCATTACCATTCAGTTGTACAATGTTCCTACACAAAGACAGAATTTTCCACATTATGAGAGAAGTTAAAATGTCTGAGTAACTGGGAATCTGCTCTTTCCACTGTTGACTTCTCCCCAGAAGAAAAATGGCTGCAGGAAGGAGACATAATTACTCCTTATAAAGACGACTGCTTCAGAAAAGAAAAAAAAAACTAGTGGAATAAGTGTGTAGCCCTGAACAACTCAACCCTAAAAGCAAGTAAATCATACAATAGCACACAGAACCCTGAGCCACAAGAGAGTTATACTGCCCCAAAATGGTACTTGCTCCAGCATCAGCTCCTAAAAAGCTACCACCCTAAGAGCTACCTAGCAGCTGGAACTGGAGACAATACTGTTTTATAATAGCAACTTCCAAATTGCACTTTTAAACCAGCAGTTAATCTTTCAAAAACAGTAAAGATGTAGGGAAGATGGAATGCTTTCAATTGGTCTAGTCAAAACCACATTTTCATACACCTGTATACATACAGACAAAAGAATAAAAACTCTTAGGAACACATCCTGGCTATTATGCAAAATTATAATGTATTTTTTAGTACAAACTATTTGCAACCAAGTTCTCATTTAATCGCAATTATCTGGGCCAAATTTGCTTTGAAAGGATGAAATACACAGGTTTCCTTGGTGGGCATTTGTCTCTCAGTAATTTGATGCAGTAATGGAATATCTGTTCACTATTCCATTGAGTTATTTCACAATGATGTAAAGCTACAGTGAACACAGTGTAATCTGGTATTCTGGGCTGGGGATCACAGAGTCTGGATTCACTCTTTCTATGTCCTTTGACCTTCTACATGATCCCAAACAAGATACTTCCCTATGCCTCTCCTTCTAGGCATTCTTCCATGTCATTATATTTTTGTTCAATTTGGGATCATTTATCCCACATGCTGTCTTGTTTCACTTGCCATACATCCAGTATTTATAGTATACATATTATACACCATTGCTTTTAGGCTATAAATTCTTTGGTTTTAGCAATTAAATATAGACCTGGAAGAGAAGCGCTAAAGCCCATTATTAATCGTTCATCATGGATCACAAAATACACACCTAAAGACATATAAACATAGTATAAATTGGGGGGGGTG
>NW_010249462.1:8413-13124 GCF_000690775.1 Eurypyga helias
AGGACAGGAGGAGCGGTAAGGTGCAAGCTGTGGGGAAGAAGGGAAAAGGAAGCCTTATAAGATTTTCTGGGTGCTATTGTAATACAAGTGTTAAGTACCATTAGATATACAATCTCAAGTTATATTCCAGGTTTAGTATTTTTAGGCTATAAACGAGGCCCTGATAACATTTCCTTCACCGGGTTTTAAAGCATTTATAATTAGCTGCCCAAGCAGTTTTAGACACTGACTGGAAATCTCCCAGAAAGGCCCCTATAAATAAATGGTTCAATAAATCATGCGATCTTCTCTTCATGGAAAGATTTGCTATTATGAGAAGCAGTGCTAGTAATAAATAACTAGAAAAATTAGTTATTTATTAAATGGAAAGAAGACACAAAAATGTATTTAAGACATACTTGTGTAAATGTTACCAATTTTTTATTCATGATTCCTTCTTCTCTAAAAAATTATAGCCTTTCTTGAAGATATGTATTATGAAGATGTTAATTTTGTATTGATTGTTATTTTTTATCATGTTTATGACATTAAACAGTGTTCAGAGCACAAACATGGCTTTGTATCCACAGCTTAAAATGTTTATTACAGGTATGCACAAGTCCTACTCTAAACTATCTTAAAGCACGTTCGCCTCAGAAAGATCAATACCACAAAGGAAAATAACAGTGGGTTTTGGGGTTTTTTTTTGGGTTTGTTTTTCTTTTTTTCTATGTCTCATCTAGGTAGGTCAGCAAAGATGGGATTTGAAGGAACATGGTGAAAAACATTGCACATATCCCAAGGAAAAATGTGCTGCAGCATAAACATTGAATTGTTGTGAAAAGCCTCATTTTTTTTTTCCCAGCTTATTAAAGTAAGTGAAGATACAAATTAAGTAGTATTGAGGAAAAAGCAGCAAGCTTATAAGCTATAACAAGCTCTCACCAGACCTACACGTAGTAGAAGCACCTTAATAATGCAAAGGCCTCTTAGCACGCCTGAAAAGCATTCAACATGACTGACACAGTGAAATGTGTTGTAAAAACACAATTATCTGTGAACATATCAAGTCTGATCAAGCTCTTTTCATCCTTCGTTCAGAATACAAGGAATTGTTTCTCTATACATCTTTTCATGCTGTTCATTCTTTCCCAGAAATACATCCTTTTCACAAAAGCACATGTCAAAACACACATATCCACAACAAGTTTATGCACCCATATATTAGAAAAGTTGAGCTACAAACCCCCTTTGTGGCAGAGAATTTGGGGCTGTGGAGGAGCAGAACATGAATTAGGTGTTTCAGTCAAAACCTAGGCATTACATCAGGGCAGATTTTTTTTATGAGAGCTGAAGAGACAAATTGGTGGTGGTGAGGGACCATAGAACCAGAGCTCTTGTTTCACTGCAGAAGGGAAAAGAGAAAGTTTCCTTGGCCAAAGTGGAGGAGGCTGGATATTGCCTACAGGACCTAATTAACCATCACTGCCTCTCTAGCCTTTATTCAGCTTCACAGCAAGCTGTGGAAGGAGCTAAGACAGCACTTATCAACCTTCTACTCTCCCATAGCCCCTGCTAACCCCACCTTCACCTGAGGAATTGAAGAGCTAGCAAATCTCTTCTGTCCCCGTTACCAGCAGAACTCTACATTGCAGCCCATGACCCACATTTCTCTCTAATAAACTGTTCGACCTATGAGATATCCTGAGGGGTGATGAAGCAGCAAATGCAGGCAGACCAGCAGCACACAGCAAGGTCAAAAAGGACAAAACCAGAAAGGGAAGATATATTCAGTATAATCACACCTGCCCAAAAGACATTATGGACTGACTGCCTCTAGAAGGTAAAGGAAAGGTAAAGATAGACATAAAACCTACTGTTTCTCATCCCTTCCATGCCATCTGCCATCTCAATGAGTCTGCTTCTTGCTCCTCAGTGGAAAGCCTGAGCTCGGCTCCTACATCTATAAACTTCCTCTGACTGGGACAGAGCAGTTCTTTTGAGAAGGCACAAGAAAATAAGCTGTAAAGAAGTCTAGGAACATTGTTAACAGGTCAGCAAGAGTTTCCTCCAAACAGTATTCTGGAGATATATGAGTTACCCCTCCCTGATGGACCTGCCTGTGTCCAATGACCAAACCAGGAGCTTGGCATAAGAGGGGAACTGGGTGACGGTGCCACGGTATAGCTCATGAATCAGGAAGAACAGGAGAGCTGGGATCTGGAAGACAAATAAGCCATGACTTTAGACAAGTACAAAAGTGGATCTTGATTCTACCTGCTAAAGCGGATGACACTAGAATGAAAAAACAAACCCCAAATCCTACCATCATCTCCATAAGACAGACAAAAAGGCAGCACAGCAATTCTGAGGATGGTCTGCTGAAAGGTCTCCTGTTCTGACAGAAGATACTCAGGGACATCATTTTATTTTGGACAGCTTCAGGCTACATGTTTATTGCGGAATTTTTGCCAACAGACCAGACTAGAGCTAAACAGAGTTGAAACCCCTGAAATGTCAGAAGCACATACATTCAGTTTTTCGCATCACCTGCTTCAATCTACTTGATCTGCTGTTGCTGAGCTAATCAAAGTAAAGCCTATTGCTCTAAGACTCTAGACATCACTCAATGCATATTGTTTACCTCACAGACTTAGCTTTTGAAGGAACAAGCTAGTTCCTTCTAAGGATAGTCAAAAGTGTTTCAGATGATCCTCTTTCCAAAAAAATGACCTGGGATGATTTTTCCTGTCAACAATCCCATTCATTTGCTGCTACAATGCAAAGCATACAATGTGTAATCAGGGAGGTTTAGATTAGATATCAGGAAGAAATTCTTCACAGAGAGGGTGGTGAGGCACTGGAACAGGTTGCCCAGAGATGTTGTGGATGCCCCATCCCTGGATGTCTTCAAGGCCAGACTGGATGAGGCTCTGAGCAACCTGGTCTAGTGCAAGATGTCCATGCCCATGGCAGGGGGGTTGGAACTAGATGGTCTTTAAGGTCCCTTCCAACCCTAACCATTCTATGATTCTATGATTCTATGATTCTATACTTTGAGATGAAAAAGTATAAAATATGCCCTTCAAGTGCACTTACTAGGACCTGAAGGAAATCCAGGCCAGATGTTCTATGGTGTGAGTACAGACTTCATGCTCCATAAGGAGCTAGTCCTGAGCAGTGTGGGGAGAGTGTGCAGTGCTTCACTATTGCCTGAATAGCTCAGTTGCAGGCTCCTTTAGCACTGCTAATGTTTTGTCTTGTGCTTATTGTCTGCACCTTCCTACTTAAATAATTTCAGCAACATTGAACAAAGCCTGCACAACCACAGAGAAAAAAATCTAAATATCTGAGTTTTGGGAAAAGGTTCCAGCAGTCTATTTTTAAGGGACAAATAATTTGCCTTATTCTCCAGTCTGGGGAGGACAGACCATTTTCACATTAGTAGGCAAAACTAGCGTTTCAGCAAGTCCACACACCAAGCTTCAACAAATTTTAACTCAGTTCCTATTATAAATGACTCAGATTGACTAGGAAGGCCCTCCACAAAAAACTTAATCGTGTGTTGTAAATATATATTTTATATAAGGTAGATATTGCATATTTTTATCCATGTATACTTACCACACAGAACTTATCTTACCAATAGGATTCTTTTGTTGAGTCTACTCATGCTTAACCAACTAGGTGCAAGAACTTCAAATACGCACAATAAAATCGTTACTCTGGCAGGGAACTGTTTCCAAATCTTTTCGCAGGAGCCCATGTTTTTCATCTACATTAATGGTCACTAAATGGGCAAGTGAAAAAACAGGGAAACCTCTTGAGAAAAAAGTGTAATTCAAGTGCCAACATCTCTCCAAATAAGTACACAGCAATTTTACACAGAAACTGGGCACTGTAATGAATGTCCAATAAACAAAAATTGCTGTATAAAGTGCACAAGCAGGCATTTGAAGAGGGTTTGAGTGGATGGATACTAGCCAAGAGCAAGTAACAGGGGAAACAAAACACCCAATGATACTTAAGTGAAGTGTTTGCATGGGGTTGGACTCTCAAGTCTGTGCTCTTTTGTGCACTGTAAGATCTGCAATTTTGTTGAACTTTCTGCAGCTGCATGACCTGATATCAGGAGAAGGTGCTCTGCATGCCCAGTGTTGATTCCCTCAGCTTCAGCTGATTACTTTGCCAATCAGTTAGCTGCAATTTACAATCAGTTTTAAGATTGCTCATCATTTCCTTCGACTAGCATGCTGACTCTTTGACAGAACAACAAATTAGGGCCCATACCAATCAACAGCATACACTGGTTTCAAGCTTTCTCCCTTTGTTAAGCAATTGTGTATATCTTCCATTCTCTTCCATGAGTAGCTGGACACCCTTTGTCAATGGAAATGGACACACTGATAGCATTAATTATTGGATGTATATACACTTAACCACCATATCTCCATTTAAGATAACTATGCTAAATTGAACCTTCCTAAAAAAGTTCTGTTGTTTCCCAATATAATGAATAGAAAAATAGCAAATTGTTCTAAGCAGAAGCTTGAGAGGCAATAGTGGGGTATCTCTCTGTTTCCCCTGGTTGGAAGCCACATTCTAACAGACTTGGATGGAAGAATGTTTCAATTTTCTTTATTCTTGTGATCTCATAAACCATAGAATCACAGAATGGTTTGTGTTGGAATGGACCTTAAAGATCACCTAGTTCCAACCCCCCTGCCATGGG
>NW_010249462.1:13445-55939 GCF_000690775.1 Eurypyga helias
CCGCTTTCAATTTAAACCCATTACCCCTTTTCCTGTCACTACAGTCCCTTGTAAACAGCCTCCCCCAGCCTTCTTGCAGGCCCCGTTCAGGTACTGGAAGGCTGCAATGAGGTCTCCCCGGAGCCTTCTCTTCTCCAGGCTGAACAAGCCCAACCCTCTCAGCTGTCCCCATAGCAGAGGTGCTCCAGCCATCTGAGCATCTGTGTGGCCTCCTCTGGACTCGCTCTAACTGGTCTTTATCCTTCTGATGTTGAGGGCTGAACAGCTGGATGCAGAACTGCTGGTGGGATCTCAGAAGAGCAGAGCAGAGGGGAAGAATCCCTTCCCTTGACCTGCTGGCCACGCTGCTCTGGATACAGCCCAGAATATGGTTGGCTTCCTGGACTGTCATCACACACTGTCAGCTCACGTCCAGCATTAACTGCACCATTATCACCATCATCCATTATCATCATGCGCCATTACCCCCAAGTCCTTCTCCTCAGCTCTGTTCTCAATCCATTCCCCACTCTCAATCCATTTTCCTCTACATGTTACTTGTATCCAGTAATGGTCATGATGGATGCTGCTAAATGCATAATCTGCTGCTTTCAGAAAATCTAAGATAGATTGTGAGTGGAGCGGCCTGATAGTCACATCCTCATCAATTTTAGCAAAGTTACAAGCATGAACCTACACCAAGGATTAAAATATTAACATCTTGAGTACAACTTATTTCATTAATCAGTGTCATTCTTTGCAATAGCATACTCTCAGCTGCAAAGGTCTTATGAAACAGTAGCAACATGAAGAGATTACCCTGGCATGAAAGAGCTGGCAAACACACATTAGAAGTGGACAACAATTGTGAGAAGGTTGTTTTATATACTATCAAGAGAGACTCCTAGGACTTGAAATAGTTTTATATTTCGGTAGTGAAGAACCTTCTATTGCATTTGCACTGTCGGTCATTCACTGCATGAGGAGTTTGCATCCTTTAAGAGGACATTTTCATCTGAACTGTTGAGTAATGAACACACAAACATCTCTATTTTCTTCTAGTTTTTTATCACTTTATTTCCCAATTTTCCATTTGCTCTGCTTAGGAATCATTTTCCAAACACTAATGGTTTAGATTACTGTAAGTGATATTTTCTTCTTTGGAAGGGAATTGAGGTTCTGATACAAAAGGCAGATTGTTCAAATAATTTACTGAATTGTACCTCAGTCATCTGTTTTCAGAATTGGCTGGAAATGTTGAAAATGCCTTATACAATGAACCTCAAGAGTTACGTTCTGACTGTTCTAAACCAGTTGGACTTGAGCCAAAAAATTATTCAGGGGCATTAAAACAATTCAGTGCAGTGGTAAGTATTTGGGACATCTGCTTTATTTGCTGCAGGTGCTTCAAGCTGGAGGTATGCCAGGTAGAGATCTCTTGTAACATTCCTTCACCCTATGTAAGCAAGGACACGCTCCTTTAACATATATAAGGATTGGGAGAATCAGACCATCAGAATTCTTCAAACACTGAAGGAAGCTCCAGTGACTCCATCCTTCCTGAACACCAGCAATAGTAACAGCAGCTGTAGCTGTGGTCAATAAGACATTTGTCTAGCAGAATATTTAGCTGCTCTCCTTTAGAATCATTATGCAGTTGACTGATTCAGATGTTTTTCTATAATTGTCTTGCTTGACGAGGAGTTCATTCTTGTCTCCTCATTTAAGATAATTTCTCTGACAGCCATATGGACAGGATTTTTTTGTTGAAAATCCTACCCTTACTGTGAAATGGTTTTGGAAACAGCAACATTTTTGTTTAAAGAAGAGGTGGAGTAGGAGATGAAAACACCCTTTGTTGTTTCTCAGTCATTTGACCAGATATTTTGGTCAGTGTTGTCCGTTGGCTTAACCTGGGCCTGAGATTTTGGATAGAATTATGCAAAAGTGACACGATGCTTTGAAAATCAGTGTAGTCAAAAAATCACACCTAAAAAAATTCCTGCAAGAGTGGGAATCTTGTTACTATAGACAAACATTCAAGACCCTGTGACAAAGCTTCTAAATCTATATGGTAAAGAAGGTTTATAATGACATAACCTTAGACAGGATAAAACAAAGCAAGCATGGAAAGGAGATGTTGTCATGTGGCAGTATTATTTTTTCTAAGAGCTGTTAAAAATGTTCACAGAATTTAGAAAGGGGTTTGTTAATTAGAGAAGAGCTCGGAAAGTCAAGGTGGATGAATTATTTTCCTATCCTTCATATTGCTTTATGATATGACCTGGGGCAAACCAATCAGCATTTCTCTGTCTTAGTTTCATATGGGTAGGACAGAAGTACTTCTCTCACAAGTAAGTATAAAAAAGCCACATACATTTAAAGACATCTCAGAAGAGGAGGAGTAAAATCTTTATTGATACAACATCATCAAACCTGTCAATTTAAGTTAGGCAAGGGCTTAGCCAGCCTTGCCTCAGTCATAATGTGGAAGATGCATGTACCTGTAAGAACAACTTTCCAGTCACATTAGTACTGATGGTGCCTCACTTAACTCTTAAAAGGGGAAGTGAAAAATAGTGTCTCTTTAAATATGTCAAGATGTTTTGTCTGTGGTTTTCCATGGATCTATTTCTGCAGTATCAACAAAATAATGTGCACGATGCATCTTTTATTTCAATTGTATACAGGCAGCCTGTTGTCCTGTTCCCTTTCAGAAAAGGATCGTTGCCACCAGGCAAGCGTTCTTTATAAGTATTAAACAGTATTAATGTACTAAAGACAATTTTTATTTAATTTGTGTGTCTTAAATGTAATGACATAACCAGGGTGTGGCTTATGCTATATTTCTACAACAATTAGCATTCATGTTTCTGCATAAGTAGTAGTTATAGCATGAAAATCAACATTAAAATACATTAGAACTTCTCAGTTAAAGTTTCTTCCCTTATTACTGTACAAAAGGACAAAGTAAAACCATACACACTCCACACGAAAATCACTGTGGATTACTAGCTCCTAACTCTGCCATTTACTGTGCAAGTGTTTTAACATGGAAGACATTTTTTTTCTGACTCTACAGATGAGTTCCTTCTTTCCCCAGTTTTCCCAAGGGGGTTCATCTGAAACACCATCTATATAATTAAGCAGAAGAACACAATAATTTTAATGATTTCTATTGCAACTAATGTCATAGACAAGCAAAAAAATACTGACACCAACAGTAATTCTACATATCCCACACTCTACACTAGAAAACTGTTCCCACCTTATAGCTTTTTATGTATTTTATTTTCCTTCCATCTATACTTTTATTCCCTGTTCTCTTGAGGCTGCTGTTAAGCACTCCTTGAAAGTTACTCCAGGATCATTCTGTGTGCTGAAGGACCCAGAAGGCCAACCGTATCCTGGGCTGTACCAAGAGAAGCATGGCCAGCAGGTCGAGGGAGGGGATTCTGCCCCTGTACGCTGCTCTGGTGAGACCCCACCTGGAGTGCTGCGTCCAGCTGTGGAGCCCTCAGTATCAGAAGGATATTGACCACTGGGAGCGAGTCCAGAGGAGGCCACGAAGATGATCAGAGGGCTGGAGCCCCTCTGCTATGACGAAAGGCTGCAAGAATTGGGCTTGTTCAGCCTGGAGAAGAGGAGGCTCCGAGGAGACCTCATTGCAGCTTTCCAGTAACTGAAGGGGGCCTACAAGGGTACTGGGAGAGGACTTTTTACAAGGGCCTGCAGTGACAGGACAAGGGGTAATGGGTACAAATTGAAAACAGGGAGGTTTAGATTAGATATCAGGAAGAAATTCTTCACGGAGAGGGTGGTGAAGCACTGGAACAGGTTGCCCAGAGATGTTGTGGATGCCCCATCCCTAGATGTGTTCAAGGCCAGGCTGGATGTGGCTTTGAGCAACCTGGTCTAGTGGAAGGTGTCCCTGCCCATGGCAGGGGGGTTGGAACTAGATGATCTTTAAGGTCCCTTCCAACCCTAACCATTCTATGATTCTATGAACTAGATTTCCCTCACCTTCAACAGTTACTTTATTTGAGATTTTTATGTGTTCATATTTTGATCAAATGTTCCTTTTTTTTTTTTTTTTTTAAATAAAATGCATTGCAGTTTGCTCATTGGAGAGAAAGATCCGAAATGTAAAGCAGAATTTTCCATTGGTGCTCACTAAAATGCCAGTCGTTCCTGGCAAGTTCTTTTGCTTATTATAAGATTAAAAAATGTAATCTGGGGAAAAATTAGTTATATCTACTGGATTTTTACCAGCAAAGTACCAGAAAAAATGGATTTTGGCTAACAAAACCCCAAAAGGTATTTGAGTAGCAAACAGGAAATCGTACAGACCATTTCAATAGTTTGACATTCTGTCTGAGGTTCAGTTTGCATTTTGACACAGATTGCCTGAATGATTTTATGCTTTTTTGTCCAGAAGAAAGTCTTTTAGGCAAGTAAATATATAAGGCTTGTAGTTGTAATTCCTGAATATTCGCATCCTTGAAGATATTTGATAAGTTACAGATGATATTATGAAGCACTCAAAACTAGTAGTGGCAGCTATGTGAGTATCTTAGAAAGCAGCAATCCACCTTAATGATGATCAACATTAGATGTGTCCTTTACATCATAGATGTGTCCTTTAATATCATAGCCATCTGTACAAGGGCATAGTTTGCACTGTGTTTCCAAAACTCAGGAAACCAAACTTGGAAAGATGCATAAGATCAAAAATCAATAAATGGAGCTGAGATTTTCCCAGAAATATTCAGTTCAAGAAAAAAATCAACTTTTTCCCCAAAGTGCAGTTCTAACACACTGAAGTCAGAAAGAAAATTTTCTACTGACAACCTACTCAGAGGAAGGTGACTCACACAGAGGAAGAAGCAGTAATAAAAGCAACTAAGTCCTTTTCAGATAAATGTGTAAACAAAACAACTTAAAGCTAGAGGTAAATTTGATAGAAATTAAAACTAGTGAGAAAGAAACAATAATTGGAATCAATATGTTGTTGTGAACATGTTTCAAAGACCTAAATAATTGCAGTGCTTAATTTTGTTGTCTTAAAGGAATGTAGAAAGGTCAGCTAATTAAATTTTCTTAAAGTGAACAATAAGGAGTAAAAGCTGAAGCTTTTAGACATTTTGGAGTAGTACACAGACAAGTGTAAGAAAGTAAATTATTCAATGCCAAGAAAATTAAACTCAGAAAGGAGAACCCTACACAAATTGACATTTTTTGAAGCACTTGATGTAAACCCCTAACAAAGCAAATTACCAGTGAAATGAAAATTGATAATTTGCTTGGCTTAAGTGATTTGCAGTTCTTCATGTATTGTGGAAAATTGTATTCTAATTCACAAGAACACTGACAATTACCAAAGAAACAAGACATATTGAACCATGTAGGGGAAAATGCTGTTTACTCCCTAATGAGGTAAAGGAGATACTTTCATTTGTAGCTTCCCAGTCAGTTTTGGATAAAGCACAAACAGTTGGAGACAAAGGAGGGTGGGATTTTTTTTTTTCCCTCTGGCAGACAGAAATACTAGGGAAAAGAAATACAATCACCCTTTAAGAGGGCTTTGGCTTTTCATTGTCTAGCCTTCTTGTAATATCAATCTATGTGTACACCAAGGCATCTCATCTACCATATTGTCATTCTCAGATGGATTACTGTACTTCTGTGAATAAAACACTTAACTGTAAATAACAGAATGTCAGCATTAGTTTCACTGGCTTAAGCCATTCAAAAGATTCAACCAAAAGTCTCCACTACATTCAAAGAAAGCACCAAAACTCTTGCTGCAACTGACTCAGACAACTGTGTCTCTCTCAGAAGGAAGATTGCTTTGACTCAACCTATGAATCCCTTGGCCCATCCTAGACTTATTTAGGAGTGAGGCTTACGAATACCCAATTAGTACCCAGAATAAATTAAGACCATTATCATTATGTCATAAAATAATAAGAAAATAGTATTTTTTTTTTAAATCCATGTTTGTTTCACAAAGTATGATTTTTAATTTTTTTTAAGTGCAGATAATCCCCAAAACTTTAGCTGGAGATTACAGAATTTACTAGACATATGCTATCTTTTAAAATCACTTTATCAGTTACAGCTCAAAACCCACACATATATATAAGGAATTACTATAAGGATACTTAGCCTACCATTAGAGAGCATGGCAGGTGAATTCTGTGGTCTGCCCTAGTGTCCTACACTCCAGTCACTCCCACTGGAAGAGCTCTTGTAGCACTTCAGGGCTCCAATTTTTTTCCACCCATCTTGAGCCCAGAAGATCTAGACTCAGCAGTTGGGGAGCATCTCATTTCAAAAGCATTTCAAGGTGTTCCTTCCTTGCCATGATTTTCAACATCTGATTCTGCTATTGCAAGTCTGGGTAGGACAGTTTGTTACTTAAAGTCGCAATTAAAAACAGTAGGACATTCAACATCAAGCAGTGATCAGACTTGTGGAAATTTTCCCTCCTGGATGTCTTGAATTGTCACACAGCATCTTATTGACCAGTATGTCAAAATGTCAGCTTCTTGCTTGGAATGTTGGAAGCAAAAAAGCAAATCAATATGAGGAAATGTCACTCCTTTGATTAAATAGTTATTGCTGCTTTCAGACTATGGGTAAGAATTAATTATAACAATGAAATTTAAGGTGGAGTATTGTTTATGTTCAAAAAAAGGAAAATTTACTCCTTAAGAGGACCTACATTTGAACTATAGAAAAAATTCAGAGGCTTCCTTTAATTTCTAAAATAATTTGCTTTAAACAAAATTATGAGAGGTGATAATCTATGGGGAGAGGTGAAGTCTTTCTAAATACTTTGCTCAGCTCCACGTAAAGCATTCCAAAAGCATCTAGGTTTGAGAAAAGATGCAATAAATTGTTTATTTATACCAGATTCCTGCCTTCACATGGAGAGTGTTTTATGAGAAAAACCTAAGAGGGTCTCCTCTTTGTGCAAGTGCCACAGAATTGATCTACATGCTGTTAAAAATCTCCTGGACAAGAGAATAAGAAATTTAAGGACAAATTAGAAAATTAAGCAAAACAAATAAAAAACCCCATGTCAAATCAACTAACTTGGCTAATTTTTTATAATGTGGGTGGTAAGACACTGGAACAGGTTGCCTAGAGAAGTTCTGGATGGCCCATCATTGGAAATGTTCAAAGGGCGTTTGAGAAACCCTATCTAGTGAAAGTAGTGAAAGATGATGTTGGACTAGATGACCTTACAGGTCCCTTCCAACTCAAACCATTGTATGATTCTATACTCCCTTGCATATGTGGCTTGGGATGATTTGCTCTTGTACTTCAACATGGTAGAAAAATGAAGAGGGCAATAGACTCCTTGTAGGCAAAAAACCCACCAAAATTAGGTTCAAAAAATAGACAACTTCATGGAAAACAGGGATTAGGGGTGCACATCCATAAACCCTCAACAGTGATGCTGGGAATTAGAGGAAGACAATGGCCAGGCTGGAATGCTCTCCCTAGGTGATGTCTCATACCACCTCCTGGTAGGGCAGTGACCTAGATGAACAATCTAGTGCAGACTGTGGGTGTTTTATGTGTCATATGGTGAAAGTTGCACCCTAAAATTATACATTTTTTGGGTCAGAGGCTCTGTGTTATGGTATATGTATATCCATGTCAGCCACAATACAGCACCCGTCCAGATTCAGCCCCTTTAACTACCAGACTATGCAAACAGTGGATGTAGTCTCCAGCTAGCAGTCAAAATCTGATGTATCTAATGATACAAAATCTGTTGCATCTAATATTCCCTTCAACCTTCTTCCTCCCCTGAGTAAGGTATCAAATTTAGCTGGAACTGACTGATAGAAGTGAGAAAAATCCACAGGTCTACCTCTTGACTCTTTTCCTCAGAAAAAGAAGATAACCTCCCATCACATCCCGCCTTCTCAATAAAGTACCATGAAACTTCCGCAACTATCAGGAATATCTGGAAGCAGATGAAACTCACCACATAGTAAAATAGAGAAAAAAAAAAAAAAGGCCAACAGTAAATATTTGAAAATCATAAAATGGCATATCTTGAAGGGATAACAGCTTGTTTTTTCATGTGCCAAAGCACTCTCAAAGTCATTGTGTATACCAAGCTAATAAACACAGGCAATTATTTTATACTTTATTGTATCTCCCTGAAAATCATGTATATATAGGGAGAGAGGTTTCTTTATGTCTATTTTCAGGCACATTTAAGTCTTTAATATAAAGTCTATTTGTTTTCTTCTGCTCACGGCTACATATCTTAGCACTTTAGGACTCTGAGAAGCAAGCCCTACATATTGATTCTGTGATTATTCCCTAATAAATAGTTATGCATTGTAAAGCTATTTCTCATGCAGAAGCAATATGATATAAATACAAGTTACAGAGTCTGTTCAAGTTCAGCGAGATTCTGAAAGACGAAAAAGTTACATCCAGGAAAGTTTATCTGTATTTCAAAAAAGAACTGAAACAGATTTTTTCCTAAGTAAAAATGACAGAAGCCTATCAAACTTATTGTGTAAAAAGTCAGAGGTGTCAATCACAAAATCCAGAAGACAATCCCTTATTGTTCCACCAAGACATGCTACCCAGTTTCAAGCTTCTTGTTACCACTTTTCCTTCATCTGTTACCACTAAGCATGCAGTGATGCTAAATTCAATGGTAAAGCTGTCAACATAGTCACCAAGCTTCAAGAGTGCTGTTCCTCCACAGGGAAGAACAAAGGATGAGCAGTTGGTGACCACAACCCAGTCAGTGGTGACAACTGACCATCAAGGATGCAGTCCCAGCATACCTGATCTGCAGAGCTGCCAAGGGGCAGGGCCCTTGCAAACACAGCACTTAGCTCATTAAACAGACTCAGATTGTAAACACGGGGGCAGCTTGCTCTGTGGTGTATGAAATATACAACCTTAGTCACAGGTCTATCACACCTTATATATATGTATTTTCTATCGTTATTTATTACCATTCCATAAAAAAATTGTATGTTGGCTTGATTCCAACTACCCACATACTTATGGTTAAGTTAGCACAACTTCACTCTCGACATCTGTAGATAAATGTATGTAATGCAACATTTTGGCATAATGCTTCCAATAAACAAGGAGACTGTTATTTCAATCCATTTTCTCAACTAATTGCACAAAGACTCAGGCACTTATTTTAACATGCAAAACCACAGTAACTTACAGAACATTAAATAAAAATGAAACATTTTTCATTATTTATCATACTACTGAATACACTGGAATTGCGCTTGTATAAGATTTAAAAAAAAAATATATTACGCCTTTGCCTCTTTTTAGGTTTTGAATCATTTTCAAGAAAAGTATATACTGTTTTCATTTAAGCTATTCCAATCTCCTGCTCTTTCATTACAGATATGTTTCCTGTTTTGTTCATACCCAGGAAAGTTGTGATTGACTGGAGGATGCTATCTTTATTCTCAGCCCGTAGGATAATTAACCCTGAAACACACAGTCAAGTTATTCCCATTAGTATGTTATATCATAGGTCTGTATTTTTGAAGATGTACACATTACCCTACAGCCATCCTTGACGTTTCATTAACAGCAGGCACAAATGTGTACAGGGTGAGAAAGAGATTCCTATAGATTTTTTTTGCAAAAGATCCCATTCTTTAAATTTCAATCCAGCCCGTTTTGAGAATCATCATTTTGGCGTGTTTTGGCTTGTCTACCTTAACAACAGCAGACAGCTGCAGGTTTGATACCTGTCTCTAAAGGGCACAGATGCGAGCCAGCCTGGTCAGTAAGTCACACATCACTGAAGCAGAGCTCTGTGCCTCTGATGCCATTAAAAGAAAAAGCCACATAGGTGCACTAGTGTGCATATGCAGCTCCCAGTTCACATCTGGCTTATGTCTGGCCATAAGCCGTGCGTCTGCGGTGTGCATTACCCAGTAATCAGACACTGTGCTGGGATCCAGGGGTCTAACAGACTGGTCAATAGTGAATACCATAGCTCCTTAGGCTCTGGAGGTTGAGATTTGACTCTTACCCTGCACTGTGTACCAAAGCCCTGACGACATCAGGCAAGCAAGAAAAGAGTTCATAATGTCTAGTAGAAATATTGATTCTTTTCAGAAAGCAGCTTTAATATTATGCTCTGCAGGACAGCTAAACCATTATGGGAAAAAAAAAAAAGGAAGTTTGGGGTTTTGGGTATTTTTAAATTTTTATTTTTTTTATCTTCAACCTGCACTGTGACAACAGCAGGACTAATCACTGGATTAGTATGTTATTGCTTTGGAAAGCTCAGTGAATACATTTGCAATTCTGAACAGCTTGCAGTGGTCTAACTATGAAATTCACAGAAATACTGTCAGGTTGGTGAAGGTTAAAATGAAAAAAAAAAACGTATAATGAGGAGAAGCCTGCTTTTTCTGTCACTTCTGTGCATTTCAGGCTTGTTCCATGCACACTGAAATGGGACAGTTTATTCTTAAAACTGAAGCTATTTATTAATATTAATAATTATTACAAGGCTATCTCTGGAATGAGAAATCCTTTTGTTACTGTTCTGAATCTCTTATTTTTATCAAGCTTCCCAGAGAAAGATAGCATTAGAAACCAGTCATACACCATTAGTTTCTTGGTATAGTGATCTCTCATAGGAAAATACTCTTATTATGGTAATGGGGATTAACACATTAAAACACAGCATAGGTGAAACACTGGTTTATACTGCAGAAGGACTCTGGTGGGTGTAAGAGCTCCTCTTTGTCACATTTTAAATTTGCATAATTGGTTGGCTTGAAGGGAGCCCTGAATAAAGAAGAGAAGGAGCACAGTAGCTGGACAGAGGGCATGAAGGGAGATCAGACAGTTGCAGACCATGTGTAACCAAACATAAGTCCATCCCTCTTTCTGCTTTTGAAATACATTTTATAGAGCTTGGTAGACTAAAATACCTTATCTATAACCATCCTATGACATCTATCTGCTCTTCTACCTCTTTCCAAATATTTTTTCAGATGCATTTGTATTTTTAAATACACATGGACAATGAAAGGACACCTTTCCCCATTTAATTAATTTTGTTTGAAAAACCACTTATATTTTTATAAAGATAATTCATATTTCAATGTATTCAGTGCTTCTCTAAAAGCTGAATCTAGCATATTCCTCATGGCTGTGAGGAATGAAGGGTCCTCTTGAAGTTCATGTTCTAAAGGACAGAAGGAAAGGGGAAAAAAAGAAGAAAAAAAAGGAGGGAGTGTAGCAAAAACATAAAATGTAATTCCTACACCAGCTTGACAGAGCTGAGGAACAAAAGGGGCTTTCATGAAACATAAATGTGAATAGGGCAAGCGGCTTTGTCTGACCTCAAGAAGGCTGTGCAGTGCTTAAGGGGCATTAATAGAAGCCTTAGGAGTTGCTGAACTTTGGGATGAAATATTGGGAAAAAAGAAGTTTTAAAGAAGTAATAGTGAGCCAATCACTGCCTTAATGTAAATGGCGAAAGCCATCATGGTAGTAGCAACGTCTGATGTCAGACCACAGCAAATTGAACAGCCAAAACAGCAGGATATTTTTCAGGTGTCCTTACAGACCCAAAGGTATTTTGTTCATCAGTTCCCTAGACAAACAATTTATTAATAGTAGAAGATAATTAATTACTTACATATCGTAGAAGGCATCCAACACATTAAAGTAATTTGAGCCCTAATTTGTAATTTTAATTCTTTACATGCATTTAATAAAAATTCTTCAGTCACTATTAGATTTTCTTAAGGCAAAGCATTTTAGAAAAAAATTATTAGGCTTGAAATTCATAGGAACAGTAACACACGAGAGTGGTTCATTTACAACCTGGCTACTGTAATTTCTGTATTGTTCTTCTCTTGTTTTTTCTTATTTACCTCTTAAAACAAGATGTCATAACATTAAATCCTCTTCATTGGTATCTGTCACCTTAACATCATGTTAGCCTGTATTTTTATGAAGTAAATGTAAAGCTTTTAATTTTCTGATCTTCATGGAATTTGGAATTTATTACTCTCACAGGACAATCCTGTGTCATCTTCTTCCTAGTAGAGTAGAAACTTACAGTGGATATGTGTTGTTTTATAATTATTAAAGCTTACTGCAATACAAGATATTGCTTTATAAGAAAAAGGATGGAAAAGCTTGGCCTAGGTTCATGAAAAACAGTTTTATTTTTCAATAAGGACAGCTTGCATTTTTCAGAGGGTTGGTTTTTTGGGTTTTGGGTTGGTTTAGTTTGTCATAGAAATACCAAAAAAAAAAAAAAAAAAAAAGTTGATGAAAACTTTTCAGAACAGTTTTCAGTTAAAAAGATTGTACAGCTTTTCCTGAATCAAAACATTTTGCTTTAGCTTTTCTCTTCAATGACATTTTCGATTTTGAGTGTCATTGTTTGCAGCCTGTGCTGACACAGTAAGATGGTTTATTTTAGCTTTGTAATTTCAATACTTTTTTCTTCTGACATTTATAATACGAAATCTTTAATTGCAGTGTTATATAGTGTTTTTCTGACCACCCTGTTTTGCCTTACAGAAGTCCTGCACCTAGGAAAAGGAACAGCAGAGCTGAGAAGAAATACCCTCACTGCTAATAAAGCAAAATGTTTCAATGACGAGAAATGTTGAAAGAGAGAGAGCAAAGTAAACTGAGACTGTCAGGGTTATATCCCCTGCCAAGGCTCAGAGCTGCGATAGAAGGTCATCTATGATATAAAGGAATTTTGTGGAAAAAGGATGCCTTTTAAAGGTCTATGAAAGAAACTCTGACCTGTGTGATTGCTGTGACAGACCAGTAAAACATTCTTGCTGATGCATGAATTAATAGTGACATACAACATTTAAAAGATGTCAGCATGATCTTACATGACAAGGTCAGAAGATGACTAGCTTTCTGCAACCCAGTCAAACCAATTACTACAGCCCACTTCAGAGGTCAACTCATTGCCCTCACCATGATCCAGGTCTACACTGCAACGCTACCCACGGGGGAACTGAGTGATCTGTGGCCAGCGTGAATATCGCCTAAACAAGGCTATGAACAAAGACATCATTGTGACACCAGGCAAGACAACACCAGGGCTGGCGAGAACAAAATTAATGGGGAAGCACCAGAAAAGGGTGAGCAGAATGGCTCTTCATCTTCTCCAGATCCCACACTATATGTGTGCATAATACAGTCATCAACCACAATCCTTAAATATTTTTTGTCCTCACAAACTAATATTTTAACACTTCAACTTCACTCTACTGATATCAGGTTTCAGCTGTCTTCTCTGAGATATGCTCCCCAGACAGGTTTCAATTATTAAGGTAGAAAACAGATACAGAGAAGTCTTGCAATGCTGTAGGTTTCCTTCTGTACCATTTCCAACTTAGAAATGGACTGAGCTTGCCTGGCATGCTTGCTGGCAAGGGAAGATGGTGTTTTCCTAGACAGATCTTCTATCCTTTCAAAAGAAAAGAGAGCCCAGAGTTCTAGCTGATGCTCATTTCTAAAGCTTTTTCTATTACATCAATGTGAATACTAAGGTACTGCTAATGTTCAATAATATTGAAGTAATCTGGAATTTCAGAATTGTTTCTGATTCATGCTGTATGAAATCTGTCAGTCATATATGGCTATTGTAACCAGGTTTGAAGCATAAAGAGCTGAGGAATACATGTATAATTTGTGTGTCCACTGTGTCTGCCAGGATTTAGAAGTCCATGTTAAAAACCAACTACTCGCTCCCCAAAGGATGTATATGTTGAATTATTAATAATACAAATGCTTCCCTGCACTATTATTTTATTTCAGTACTTTTCCATAATTATCAGAGCTCTTTCAGGGCATTGCCAGATTTTTAAAGCTCAGCCATGTTGCATTATAAACAAACAAAAGATTATAAATGTACTCTTTGTGAACTCAAATTGTGAGCAGTGTGTATTTACACACAGCTGAAAAATACCTGTCTAGATGGGATAGTATTGACAGATAAAAGCTGCCATGCAATGAAATAAGATGATCCCAATCTTCAGTTCTTTAATAAAAATGTGTACTAAGGCATAATTTTACATGCAGTTTTAAAAATGCAGTATTCATTCATGTATTAATGTATAAAAAGTAAGGTATAACTCCTGTAAAGTACTTTTAGAATACACACGATATATTTACTGGATAATGAAGCTATCCATAGTGTAACTAGGACATATATTTTGGGATCATCTGTAAACCTCCATTGATTTTTCTCTCTTCTCTTAACTACCTTCACCACCATTTACGAGAACAATCAAAAGTCATTTCAACTAGAAGAAACTTTGAGTCACTCAGTTTATCTTTCAGCTTAGTGTATTTAATGTTTTCTTTCCTTATTTAAACTGAGACTAACCTGAAGGACTAAGCATAGCTTCACATTCCTAATTTCAGCAGATTACATACCTACAAGAACAAAAGTATTTTAATTAAAAAACAAAACAAATAAACAAACCAAAACAACACCAAAAAAAAAAAAAACACCCCAACAAAGAAGCCTGTGGTGACTTGCTTAGCAGGGACACACTAGACATTCACATTTCAAATTAGCATTAAAATGAAGTTTCAGTCACCATCTTCCCTTTGCGCCAAGCCCAGCATCAAGTGTTATCCACTTGCTGTTTGCTTGGGCAGGCAGCTAATTTTTTCATCAATGTGGCTGCATTTTATACTATCTACATTGTTCACAATCTTCTTCAAATAAATAGGATGCAAAAATAACAATATAATACTAAGCATTTGGATTATATTGGGTTTTATATCTTTACAACCTCAATCAATATATTCTTAAAGTAGCTCCGTGACTTAAGTGTCCTTCCTTGGTAATAAAAAACCTCTAAAACACTGAGAAAAGACAAGAATTCCCTTGAATAAAGTTTGCAGCTACAGCTAGGTCACGACAAGCTGTGTGCACTCAGCCCTTCAACACTGTTGATACAACCTGGTCCTGCAAACCTCATCTTCCTCCCAGAGCTGTACCTACATGCGAACCAAGAGAAGGATTGCAGTCAGGGTATGCAGAGCACACATAAATGGGTTGTATTTGGTTTATATGGCAAGTTTTTGGTAGTGGGGGGCTATAAAAGTGGCTTCTGTGAGAAGCTGCTGGAAGCTTTGCCCATGTCTAACAGAGCCAATGACACCTGGCTCCAAGATGGACCTGCTGCTGGCCACGGCCAAGCCCATCAACAATAGTGGTAGCACCTCTGTGATAACATATTTAGGAAGGGGGGGAGAAAAAACCAAACCAAACAAACAAGAAAAAATCAACAAACAAAGTCCAAAACCAACCAACCAAAAACAAAACCCCCCAAAAAACCCCAAAGCTGAGCAAGAGAAATTGCAGGTGGGGACACAGACAGAGATGTAGAGAAAAAGAGCCCTGCAGACCACCAGGAGATTGGCACTGCATGTGCACAAGATTTGTATAAATCTTTATAATAAACTTCTAAACTGTTTGATTTTTTCCACCTTTTTTTTTCTGCCATAAATGATTCCTTGAAAAGAAATCTGGAACTGTTCTTGCAATGTTATTTCGTTGCAGAAGGTCTTATTAGTGTTTTGTGAAGGTACACTGCCAGGAACCACAGTATCCTGCTTCAACAATTCAATAACTCCTTCTACCTCAAACTCAGAAAAAGTTTTATTTGATGGGGATAAGCAGGTATTTTAAAAAAATCATTGATTAAATAAAATGTTGCACTGGATCTGAAATAATTTAATAATACAGACTGAATTTGATACATAAATTATTACAGTACTGGGAAATAAAAATAATCCCATCAACCAGCCAAAAAAACAACAGCACAAGCCTTACAAGTAATTTACAAAATGACCAAGGCATATTGTTTTATCCAGTAGCATAATGAAGAAGACAGTTGTGGCTACAAGAGACATATGTTCTAAACCTAAATGTCTTGAACCTACACTTGGCACTAATTTGTGTGATATTCTGGATAGGGATGTTCCTATTTTTTCATTGAAGCTGTCAAAATTCGGTATGACTTGAGACATATTTAATAACCTGATAATAAGTACACAAGTATGGAAGTGGGGATACCCAAATTTCAGTAATTGTTTTTTTCTATGGATTTTTTTTTTTCTTTCTGAAAACCGTATGGTACTTACATTCAGGCTGAAGCACTTTCTTTACTACAACAATTTTGTTCAGGTCTATAAAACCAGAATATTTAAAATGCAGGTAATCAATTTTCTAAGAAAAAAAACTTAAATGGAAAAATACCCTGGGTTTTTGTGGGGTTTTTTTGGTTTTGGTTTTTTTTTTTTTTATTTCTGTCATTTCAGTCTGAAGTTCATAATACAATCAGATATAAGAATTCAAAGCTAATTATAATTTTTTGGTAAAGGACTGCCATTTCATTGGGGGTTTTATATGTCTGTAGAGCACAAAGGATGCTTTGGTGACAGGAAACCGACAAAAAATCATCTAATGTGTTTTGCTGCAGTTTAGGATACACAGATAAATGGCATAGCTTATACTGATTTCCAATCACTATTGTCTTGATGAAGAGCTGACAATAATTCCACCTCCCTCGTGATGCTGGAAAGCTCTTGAAACCCAAAAGACCGACTTCAGATGAATCTTTCCTATTAATCTGACTTGTGAACACAGTCTGCTATTGCCTATCTTTCTGTTAAGTCAGGGCTTGAATACTTGCTGCTTGCTTGGTTCAAAGGCTACTCCATGGAAAACTTCATTTATGTATCTGTGAGGTTAAAATGAGGTAGATGAAGAAAAAGACAGAAAAAAATATGCTGCCTCACCATTAGAATAAGTTAGGTGGGTGCAGGAAATGGGTTTTTCATTGGAAGAAACAGCCAAACAGGAACCGGTTGGAAAATTAGTAGAAGAAGGGAGGGCTATGTCTATTTTTAATGCATTTTAAGAGAAAAAAATTTAAATAAAGACAGATTTAATTGTTCTAATTACAAGTTTTTATCACACCATTTTAGTTCTTTTGGTTCAGATTTGATGTGAAATGAAATCAAAGCTCTTGCTTCACTAAAGCAGAAATTCCAGTTTTTAAAAAGATTGAGTTAATGATTCTGTTCAAAAAAAAAAAAAAAAGGTTTCTCCTCCCAGCTTGCTCTGGCCTCTCAGCATTTCTAGACTAGGAATTAATTAAATTGGTTCCATTCTCCATATGTAAAATGGGGTGAATTGCAGTAACCTGTTGCAAGAGATGCTCACAAACAGCACAGAGAGGAAAGTCATCTAAATACACAGAGAGATAGGTATGCTGCACTCACCAAAGCATTTATTGGGAAACTGAAATCCAATCTAAGAAATTGGACTTCTGAGTTCAAAAAGCTAATTAATCTTTGTATTCGTAACTGTTCAGAAGCCCCAAGGGGCTGATGTATTTTTAAAGTGCTGGAGGATTGTAGGTGGTATTTTTCACCACTGTTACCAGCTGTGATCTTGAACATTGATAGACAGTTTCTGTAGGCTATTTTCCCCTTTTTCTTAATTACTCAGGCTTTGTGAAGTGGTCTTTTTTCCTTAAGCAATCAAGGGCTATTTTTCAGAGAAAACAGACATACATTGGTATAGTCTGCAGGAAAAAAATAAACACAGCACAAAGCAGTTCTTAATACATTACATAGAACTGTTCATAGAAATCTTAAAGAAATAATAATAAAAAAATACAATGATAGGGAACAAAGAGATCAAAGAGATACAAAAAGTTTAGTAGGGGCAGGATGTCCTTCTGAGAGAGGTGAAATATATCCTCATCTATCAACCCTCTGATCAGCCTTACTTTTCTTCCCCTTCTCCCTGGAGGGAAACAGATTTGCTCTGCTAAGGCCAGTGTGTTTCACTGATAAGTGCTGCTTACCTTGCGTCTCACTGCTTACTGCTCTTGCTGCTTTAATGATGCAGCTATTTATTCTGCTTTCACTGCAGGGAAACAAAGACTTTGGCTAAATTTCCTTTGATGTCCTGATTTAATCACCTTGCATTAAACTGTTGTATTTTGTAAGCAAAAGAGAGATCAACACTAAAGTGCATTTTCTCCTTACCACGTCAATGTACAAGTAAGAAACTGCTTCGTAAATCAGATCATTCTTTCTCAAATAGAAAAATAACCTCACCTGTTCTGTTTGACTTGCCAGCAGAATAAGTAGTTGAATTTAATGCCATGTACAGGTACATTTTTTTTAATTTCCTTCTAGCACAGCCTATGAGCATTAGAAAGAACAGAGAGGGCATTTACCACACTTCGAGTGACTTCTTATAAATACACAAATTATAAAATGTGAACATAGCTTCAAAACTTCTGCAAAAAGTGAAACATTTCCAAGGTTGAAAAGTTTTGTTCTGATTTTACTTTTAATACTATTTTTCCTCTAATAGTTATAGATATGTTTGTCACTTAAAAACTAAATACTCAACAGTCAAGTCTATTCTTCATCATGAAATCTGCGTCCCATTGATGACAGCAGACAACACTTGTCACCAGATGCATTTGCAGCTTGTTTCCGTTCAGACACAGCTTTCTCATATCTGGTTTTCAAATTGATTGTAACAGCATTGTGCTTTACCATGGGCAAAGACTAAAAATCACGCTGAAATATGAAATAAGTTTTTATGTGACTTTTATTGAACAGGATAAAGGATAATAATTAAAGTGCCACAAACTTGTCTCAAGTGAGCCAATAATAATAATAATTGTGTGCAAACTCTCAAAAATGATGTATTGGAAGGATTAACTTCTAAAAAGACCAAAAAAGCTACTAAGTGGTTTCTTGTGTTTTACTTCCTTGAGCTGCAACTCCTTTGTGAAGTTGAAGAAAAGAAAACACACTGATGTTGAAGTTGGGAGATTTTGCCAGAGAGAATCACACTCAGCCTTGCTCCTGGCTGGAAGTGGGGATATGGACCTGCGACAGACTCTCCTCTATGGACAATCTCTGCTGGATTCAGTAGCTACTGACAATTTGCCTTAATTTAGATGGCCCTCTGTTTTTTTTAAACTTTGGTCCCCAGAAAGGATTTTCAGAGACTGGCATATCAGCTTGCTGGGAAGCGGGTGCTGAAATGCAGCTTGGGAAACCCATCTTCACCCGTAACAAACCACAGAGCAATGCAGTGCAGTCTGCTTTTACTTGTGAAGAAGAAACCAACCAACCATAACAACGAATGTGTGTATGATTCAGTATTTCCATGGCACAGCCTTCCCCTAAATATTTCCTTTTCACCAGCAGCTTTAAGATTTTTAAGATCTTGAGGTTTAATCTGATTTGCTAGGAAACAAATTACTACTAAATATTGTAGATCTTCAGGGACCCTCTGCATTTGTTGAAACCGCTTTTGAGACTCCCCACTTTTCATTATCCTGAGCTCCCTGAGAAAGATCCAAAGGTTATTCCAAATGATAGCAGATTCCCTGAACCCAGTTACGGTCATTTGTAAGACAATTTTTGTTTCATTTTTTTCAATTCCCTAGGCTGTGGACAAGAGGCTCCTTATAAATAAAAGAGACAAAATGTATATCCCTCTAACAAACAAAGATTAAGAACTGAAGCAGAAGAAAGACACAATCTGACAACCTTTTTACCAAGGGTCCTATCATGGCCTTTAGCTATTACATGGTTTTTATGGTAAGTGTGTGGGGGGGTAAGAAACGTATGCATTTGTTGAAAAAAAAAAAGAAAAAAGAATTCTAAGAAAAAATATTTTAAAGAAGATAATTTATCTATAGCTGTAGAAAGGAAAATCAAAACCAGTGAAAAAACAAAGCTATCAGGTGAATATAAAAGAATTTCAGGAGGAAATTATTTGATAGGAGCTCTTTATTTTAATTAAAAGTGTTCCCTATTATAAAGATAGATGTAAACCCCAGGATTCTCAATTTTTGGCTATTGCTGAGGAGTAAGACAAGACCTTAAACACGTTGAATTTTGGCTTTTTCTTCCAATAAGTACTCAACACACAAGATATTTATTTTATTATATGGGTCATTATTCAAAGTGGATATTCTTTGAATGGTATAGCTGAGCAAAGACCTTGTAGGAACAGTCTGTCTCTCAGTACATCTCTCCATTACGTGTAAAACTGTACAAAACCTGCAAATATTGCAGAGAAGAGTTGTTTCAGTCTTTTAACATTAAAACACAAGTTTCAGTCTTTTAACATTAACATCTGTATCTATATAGATTCAGTATGTCTTTCAGACTATATGTACAACAACATAATTGTCCCTATAAAAACAGGAAGGTAGATAATGCCAGTCCTTGAGAGATTTCAGTATAAATTAAAGCATTACAACTCCGATGACAGGGGATAACGTGTAAGACTAACGGTAAACAGTATTGGTAAGGAAGTGACTTCTGGATGATAGCATGACTTTTACTGTTATAAACTGAATTTTTACTCATAGATTATAGAACAACAAGATTGGACATGAGCTTGAAAGATCATCTGGTCCAAATTTTAGCAGAAAGGCATCCTAGATGAGATTAACTAGCACATAGTTGATTCATCTAAAACAGTTCCTTTCTTTCTAGAATAATTAAAATAATTCAGTGACAACTCCAAGATAGTTCAACAGATCCTCTGGCATAACTCAGTACTCTAGATATTTCATAACACAGCTTAAGCAGCAAGCATGTAACTAGAAAACTTTAAAATGAAAGGCTGTGGGGAGTCTAATAATGTCTACATTATTTCAACCATCACCAAGATACTGCCTCATAAACACTGGTTTTATTATTTGCAAAGAGGACAGCCTTTTGATTCCAACAATAACAAAAATTCCCAGAACTCATAATCAGGTATTTTGGGGAGAGAAGTTAGTTTATTAAATATTAAATCACAACTTTTGTGCCATGCTATTGTATTAATTATTCCTTTAACTGTTGTGCTTCTTAGAGCTCTGCAGAAATGCCATACCTTTCATTAAAGCTGTAACTTAATTGCCTTTAATATTTAAGATGAATAAAAACATCCTTGGCAATGAAAATGATTGAAAATGAAAAATTAATTTAAACAGTCTTGGATGTGAACAGTGTGTTACATGGACTGAAGACTGAAAAAACGACAAAAAACATTAAGCACTTAAATGGTTTAAATGGCACTATTACATCTTAAAAATCTGTGTATCAGTGCATTACATCAGGGATTGAGTTAAGCTGTCTCTGCTGGTTTGATCCAAATCAAAAAAATCATTTGACAGCAGGAAATGACCTACTCAGGTTTTGTACCAAGGCTTAGTTTAATTTCCTTACTTAGTAACGTATATAGGCCTAAATATCACTGAGATTTAACTGACGGCATTAAATGGTGAATTTTGCATTTAGCAGTGAGGATAGGTGAGTAATATGGAAAGGTCAGGCTAGGTCCAGAAAAATCAGGAAATGTCCTCATTCTGCCTCAGTATCTTAGGCCCAGAGAAATGTTCCTTTGGTCTTATGTTTCTGTGAGTCATGAAGGTTGTAATACCTTGCTAAACGTCATTGTTTAATCTCAGTCAGCAACTAAGCACAGCACAGCTGCTCACTCACCTCACCCCACCCCCAGTGGGATGGGGGAGAGAATGAGAGGGAAAAAAACAAAGAAAACTTGTGCATTGAGATAAGAAAAGTTTAAAAATATAACATAAATTAAAAAATCCAAGGACACTACTACTGCTATGGCTACTACAAGTACTGATAATAATATGTAATGAAAATAGTACTATTACTTATTATAACTATAATAATATGTAATGAAGAGGAAAACAGTGACAAAGAAAAAAGTAGTGCAGCCACTCACCCTCACACGCTCACCCCCAGTCAGTCTCCAAACAGCGATCTCCCCAGCCAACTCCCCTCAACTTATATACTGGGCATGACACCTTATGGCATGAAATATCCCTTTGGTCAGCGTGTCAGCCGTCCTGCCTGTGTCCCCTCCCAGCGTGTGCAGAAGGACCTGGGAACACAAGTGTAGGATGAGAAACTGAAAAAGTCTTTGTCTTAGTATAGACTTTGCTTGGCAACGACTAAAACCAATATTGTGTTATCAATGTTCTTAGCACAAATCCAAAACGTAGCCTCATACTAGTTAATATAAAGAAAATTAACTGTATCCCAGCCAAGACCAGCAAACTAAATGTACAGTGTCTGCTTTTAAATTTCATCACTAGCCATGTGAAAAAATTACAAAACTGTATTTGAAAAGATATTGCTTGGTTCTGCCTGAAGACACACAGGTACCTGTGCCTCTGGTAGACTTTACATAAAATACCAGATGACTTTGTAAAGAGACCTTGAAGACACAGGGCAGGCAAATGATGCTCATGTTCCTATAAAAGCTTCTACTGGACTTCTAAATATTGATTAGTCCAAAATTCTTGTTGGGCACTGCTCTTAGTTAAATATAATGAGTTAATAATCTTATTTGGTTTTATCTAAGAGTTGATCCTCTAGACTGAGTTGTTCACTTTCATCCTTAATGGTATAAGAATTGTAGGCTGCTTTGAGGAGTGATATGTCCCATCATGAGACAGATGATCTACATGACAGGAGTGATTCACTGACTAGAGGGCTTCATTTGTCCCTGTTGATTTGAGTGGGAGTTTCTAGTATATGGCAGCATGCTGTGCATGATAATAAGTATATTTCTTATTATACAAAACCAAATAATTTACATTTAGCTATTTAATAAGTATACCTAGAAGTACTTTCTATTTATATAACACATTTCTCAAAGGAGAAAGGGAGGATGTCTAATTTAAACAAGCAACTACTGTAGATATTTCTCCCAAATTACTTCCGTGCCTTCAAAATTAAAACAAAAAACCAAACTCATTTCTCTAACTAATATTCTGGCTTGATGATTTTGCCTAATTTCTCAAAGGAAATGTGTTTTGTATTTCTCCCCAGAGGGTAGGAATCTGACTCAGGGTTGCAGGACAAATTCTCCCATTTTCACTTCAGACTTGAAAAAAATGTTTCTTTACTTTAAAACAACTGGTCCTTTTATTTTTGTTTTTCTTAATAGTGAAAAAAGGATGTATGGATTCATGGAAAAAGATTAAATTGAATACATTATGTTTTAATTTGGTGGGTCACTTAAGGGAAAGGAACAGAACAAGACTAGATCCTTTATTTAAGGCTGCTTAAGGTTTTTACCCACTGATCATTTAACAGAAAAGAAACAAATATTCCTTAAAGCACTTACAGTTATTTAGGAGCTTTCTACTCAAAAGTCTGGAAGATACTATCCACTAGCTTATTTCAGACTCAAGTATGTACTGTAACCATCAGATATACTCATAATAAAAAATGTGAATAGCTGTTCATACTCTATCTACATTTTTTGACAGCTAGGCAATGAATGAGCATCACCTAAATTCAGAGCCAGCATATGACAGCATTGTCATTGGAGGAGGAGGAAAAAACTTGGTGATTGAGTCACCAAACCCAAATCGGTTGCCTGCCCAAGAGAATGCATCTTGAGGATATATCAGATATTAAATTCCTCATTTGATTCCAGCCAGGTTTCAGCTTTGTTTGTCTCATGACATTTTCAGGCGAACCTTTGCTGAACTGTTTACCCTTCTCAAGGTAAATCACCCCCGGAGCAACACAGTCTGTCCCTGCTGAGGGGAAATGAAGATTTTTTTTCCTTATGTAAGACAAACAGCAGCAACATCTCTGGCCCATTGTCCCCATCCTGGGAAACAAAGCAATCATTTTTGCTATTACACTTGCTATCAGCATAGCACAAGTCTGCCAGCTTCCCCTTTTCACCTCTCCCAGCTTTCTAGTTTCTTGTCTGAATGCACTTCATCATTTTCAAATTTTCCTTTTGGCGGATTCAATACTCAAATAACTATTACTTTGCAATGCACACACAGTAACCCCAATTTTCCATTCAATGGGTTTTCTTCATTTTCTGAGGAAAAAATAGTACTTCATTACATATCTATTCATCTGTGAGCTTGGTGAAATGCAACATTATTCCAGCAGAATCTGGACTATTTATTTATTTATTTGCTTGTTGGAGAGCAAAAGAGGAGATGGATGAGTGATCAGAAAGGTATTAAAGCCCAGGAGTTTTGGAATGAGAGCTTAATATGTCATTATTAGTATCCATTAAGTGAACAACTTTTATCTCCAATGCAAGATTTGTATTATATGAAGATGCAGACTTTTTAACAGCAATTCAGGTTCATATTAAAAATCATTGTTTAATAGTGTTTCAAAGTGTTAAGGTGAAAAGATAACATGAAGTTGAAATTTTTTTTTTTTTTTGTTATTCCTTTTAACAAAGAAAAAAAGAAAGGTTTTCGGAAATCAAAATGTTGGCTTTGCTCTGGTACCGCAGACCACACGTTTGCCTAAGCCAGCTTCACTACCAGTTCATAGCAGAAATGAATGAGGGAAGAGGGTAACAGGAGAGAGACCATAGCTTTGGTCAGAACACATGTAGAACCACTGTCGTTGAGGACATGAGGAGATCATGAACATTTTGAAGGAAAGATTCCATTCAAGGATTCTTTCTAGAAGATATCACTCTGCCACTGATAGTGAAATAAACCCCTAATTGCT
This sequence comes from Eurypyga helias, assembly GCF_000690775.1. NCBI lineage: Eukaryota > Metazoa > Chordata > Aves > Eurypygiformes > Eurypygidae > Eurypyga > Eurypyga helias. The sequence continues at coordinate 38,043 of NW_010249462.1, forward strand.
GTCTGCAAATATTTGATTCAAGATCATGGCTAATGTCCTAACGTGAATTGTAGGAGCCACTGGATCTGCTGGGATGTGTGAATAAATACGAGAAGAAACAAGGCTATTTCTGAAATAAGTAAAAAAAAAACAACAAACCCAATCCCAAAACAAACCAAAAAACCCACCACCACATCAGAATTCTCTCGTTTCCTCTAAGGATGCTTTTTGCTTTTGTAGAAGAACTGCAGTAAATAATGGAGTTTATCACATAGATAAATAAATAAAGGTAGAGGAATAAAGAGGCAATGTATCCTTAACATATCTTCAAGTCTTTGGAAACATCCTCTTGTAACTTCAGCTGTCTTTGGTTTGGTGTACTATTAATGGTTGTTATACTTACATAACATTTAAACTATACAGCCATGAAGATGAATCAACCTACTGGTAATCAATACGTAAAGTTATGTTCTTACACGTAATTATGGTGTGTTGCAATTTTACCAAACATATTTCTGATGATGAAAGCAGTTGCTCGGGCTTTTAGATAAAAGGAGATTTTTAATATTTTTTTGGAAGTTTCTTCACTGAAGGCATTTTAAGTTCACTTTAAGAATAAAATGCTAGTTTCAAAATCTTATTCTTTAGTTTCATAATAGTTTTATACTGTGTTATTTCATGAAACATAAGAGAATTAAAAAAGAAAAAAGCCCTAAACCAACATCCACATACTAATTGAAATCACATTTCTAAATGTTGAAGAAAACATATATATATTTGTGGAACTGCAATGATTAACCAAGATGCTTTTATTAGTTTACACATTTTCATTAAATCCTCAAAAGATTTGGGTTGTAAGGGGCCTTAAAGATCACCTGGTTCCAACCCCTCTGCCATAGGCAGGGACACCTTCCACTAGACCCGGCCGAGCAAAACCGCCTGGCCTTGAACACTTCCAGGGATGGGGCATCCACAGCTTCTCTGGGCAACCTGTACCAGTGCTTCACCACCTTCTCCAGGAAGAACTTTTTCCTGATATCCAATCTAAACCTCCCCGCTTTCAATTTAAACCCGTTACCCCTTGTCCTGTCACTACAGGCCCTTGTAAAAAGTCTCCCCCAGCTTCCTTGTAGCCCCTTCAGGTACTGGAAGGTGCTATAAGTTCTCCCCAGAGCCTTCTCTTCTCCAGGCTGAACAAGCCCAATTCTCTCAGCCTGTCCCTATAGCAGAGGGGCTTCAGTCCTCTGATCATGTTCATGGCCTCTTCTGGACGCGCGCCAACTGATCGATAACCTTCTGATGTTGGGGTCCAAGAGCTGGACCTAGAACTGCAGGTAGGGTGTCATGGAGCTCAGCAGTTGGGGAGAATCACTGCCCTCGACCTGCTGGCCAAGCTCCTTTAGATGCAGCCCAGGATTCATGACATGGATGCATGCTTGTTTCCGAGTGAGAGCACAGATGCATGGCCAATTATTCATTATAAGATTACAAGAATGTATTCCAGTTTGGGAGGATGAAGAAAACCCTACTAAAAGGGACTGTGGATCAAGAGACAGATTTGCACCTCTCCTTTCAAAACATACTCCTCATTTTCTTCTTTCTCCTCCTCCTTACCTATAGACACCAGGGGATAACAGTCCGTATTTATTTATAAGTCACTATAAATAAATAATAATAATGCCTTCAAGGGTAGGCAGAGATTATTTCCAATACATTAAGTTGGCTGCCCTATGTTATTAATACTCTCTCACACACAGAAGGAAAAACAAAAGAAAATAAAATGGTAGTTGTGGGTGAAGGTAGTGGAAAACAAGATCAGGGGAACTACAAAACCCTAGCATTTGTCAAAGATCTGCTGCTTACTATATGAAATAATTGTAAACATAATTTTACATTCTAATTTGTTGGCTTTTGGTTGTTGTTTAAAAATGTAGTTGATGTAGTCATGCAATTAAATATAGACTTTTCATCTTATTATTTGTGAAATTAATGCTAATATGACACAATGGCAAATTACTACTAAAATAAAATGTTCTGCGTATTAACATGCTAATGACATTTCTGAACATACTGAACATCATGAAATGTTGTATATAACAACAGAATCTCAAAGTCTCTCCTGGTTCACTTTTGTGTCTATATGCCAATGAGGGAATATTCCCACCATTGCCACATTTTCACTTGGAATTGTCTGGCTTTGTGTCTGACTCTTTCAAGATGTTCCAACATGCATTAAAAACAAAACCAAAAAATAAAAGAGAGAAAAAAAAAGAAAGTGTCATTTTAACACATGGGCTGACTCCTCCTATATAAATCCAAATACTTTAAATGTATTTCTGGATCTGGGATCTTTTGGTCAGTGTTTGTGTGAGACATGAGAGGCAACAGATATAGTGGATGAATATCCTGACCCCTCATTTCTTTTTTTTTTTTGTTCCAGGTTTTTTTTTGTCATTTCCCTTCCTGCCCCCCCCCCAATTCTTTTTCTCTTTTTGAACAGACAGAGGGTTAAGATACGCTCCCAAGTTAAACAATTACTGGCACAATGGCAGGGTCTCTACCATTGCTTGTATTCCACATTAATTCACCCCATTCTTCTGAGGCACCCTCTTGGAACACTTTAAAATTGAATGATTTTAACCTCTACAGCTGTTAGAAAATACTGCAGAAAAATCTGAAGTGGCACTTGCTGTTCCTCACTGCCCTCAGGATCTGTTAAAAAGTTGGTGTACAAGTTGGTTCACCCCAAAAGTAAAGAAAGACACAAACTTGGCCCACTAAGTCCATTCACTTCTATACAGAATATCCCAACTACAATACTGGTTCTTCCCTTCCATCTCTATTTTAATGTGTTCTTTGAAATAGGTGAAATCTTAGATTCAGAGATCACATCATTTCAAAAATATTTTCCAAGTTGCAGCTAAATTATTTTTGCTCCTAGGAATAGGAATAATAATTCATACAGCTGGAATATCTGAACCTCTCTTTCATTTGCAAGAGGATGCAGCTACTTTTATATCCCAAGCATAATATTTACACCTAAATATGTGTGCAGTATTTTGTCCCAAAGACTATTCTCTATACAGAGGTGAACAGAACAAGCTAAATTTCTTTATTAGAATCATGTAATAGTCAGTGACCGAATAACTCATTTCCTGCTTTTAAGGTTATGGTTTTATTTATTATCTTAAACCACAACTAAGGAGAAGAAATTAACCTGAATTATAGCCACTGAATTTTTTTGTTAGTCACTAAAAATTTTTTATTCTTCCCAAATATCAGAAATAAGAAAATGGTGATTTTTCCATAAAAGAACGTCTATAAAATCCTCTTGTCCTCAGCCTATGTCAGGTATGAAAACTCTGCTGAGCAATGTTATGTGGCTCAATTTGCCTTTGAGTTTTGCTCATATTCATTTTACTTCTGGAAGTCTGAGTTGCTACATGCAAAGCAGTAGTTCCCCTTCATCCTAGCCAACTGAGTAAGACCTAGAAAATTAGGTTTGCATAAAAAAACCAATGTTATAATAGATATCTGGGTGAGCTAATGAATGCTTACTATATACACATATGAAAGAGGAAGAAAATGAAAGTTGGCACAGAAACTCACATCTCTGAAATGGTCTAAGATTGCTTTTATTGTACATTTCTCAATTGTACAATTTCTCCCTCTTTCAGGAGGGATTACAAAACTTAACAGAGACTTCCTAAAGGTGCCACTTTATCTGATGGAATCCAAAAACGAATCCTCATAGGAAACACTGTTTGTGGCCATTTGTTTCCTTTGAAAGTATTGCAACATTTCAGTCAGATACATTTATGTTTACTAAAGGTCTGTTTAGCCAGGCTGGTCTTGTACCTTTCTTGGATAGAGTGCTTTACTATTATTTTATGTTAGAGGACATATAGAATCATAGAGTCAGAGAATTGTCTTGGTTTGAAAAGACCTTTATGATCATTGAGTCCAACTGTTAACTCAGCACTGCCAAGTTTACCCTAAACTATGTTCCTAAGCACCACATCAACTCATCTCTTAAATACCTCCAGGGATGGTGACTCTACCACTTCCCTGGGCAGCCCGTTAAAATGCCTGACAGCCCTTTCCGGGAAGACATTTATAATGTCCAAACTGAACTTCCCCTGGTTCATCAAATACGTAATATTTCATCTGCTTAGAATTTATGACAGCATCTGAAAGACTGCCAAAAAGAAGATTAATTAAAATGGCAAAGATGGGATTAACAGAAATATTACAAGATGAAGAAGGAATTAAAGAGAAGGGAAAATGGAAGGTACTGGGTTGGAAAGAACTTATTGGAATACCTCAAGGACCAGCCTGGAAATAACCTAATTTAATATTTGTAATCATGGCATGACCTGAAGTAGTTTATTAGTCATATTCACAAATGCTGCAAAGTCGGAAGGCATCATCAGTACAGAGGATTTCAAACATTGTGCAAGATTATTTGATCTTGCACAAGAGAAATAGGGTGACATTTTGCAGTATAAATGGAAAATTCACGCTTTTGCACAGAAAATGAGGTGGAGAACACAACACTGAGGGAAATCCCTGAGATCCTGAATACAGCATAGAATTCTTGTTACTCATGTTTAGGAACAATTAATTCAAACCAGAATGAAGACAGGAAGAGATTAGTAGGATAGATAGTGGAACAATGAAAGTTTATAGAATGGAACAAAGAGCCATAAAATAGAAGCGTCTGAGAGGACATGATGCTTTGTCATATATACAAATGTGTCAGGGCAAGAAACACCAAAAATGTATAATAACTACTTCACTTAAAGGCCAAGAACAAGATTTGATACAGAAGGAAGATGGATATAAACAGTCTGAATAAATTTAGGATGGAAATTAGAAGAAAGCTTCAGCCTATCAAGGGAATAAAATACTGGAAAAGTTTTGCAATAGTGTAAGAGGAGAGAAGCAAACCAACTCAACTTTACAGAAGATTTCACACTGCAGATAATCTGTTTATAACTGCATGATGTGGTTGTCTGACACGATACAGGACTGGACTTGCAGTCCTATTGTCTGTGTTGCTGACTGCTCATGTTCTCATGTTTGTAGCAATATCAGATTTAATACATTCCATCCTTCTTCTTCAGTAACTACAGTTATTAACAAAAAAGGGATAATTACTTGAATAGTTTCTTACAGAAAATATTCTGCATACTCATTTAACTGTTTGTGTTAAAAATATCAAATTATTTAACATAAACTTTTTTAAAGCTGGAAAATGAATAGACTACTGAAAAACTACATATGAAAGATTACAGCTTCAATCAATGTACAGAAATAAATCTGTGTGGTTCTGATGGGTTTAAGGGTTTCATGCTGACCTAACTCTCACACCAGTTTCTTCATAGCTATCTCCAAAATAACTCAGTTTAAAAATCCTTAAAAAATTAAACCAACAACACAGTCTTCTTCGAGCTCTAAAATTTAATTCACAAATTTTGCTTCCAGGAGAATAAGACTTCACTGAAGCCAGTGGAAACTTATCATTCACTAGTTTTGTCTTTTGCTGCATACTGAGTTTATAGGACTGACCCCAAAAGAAAATGCTAAGAAATATGAAGTAACTGCAACAGTTTTTTAATCAAATCTTGTAGGGGCTAGAGCCCTAGTATAAGAAAAGTCTTACAAATGACATTTAACAGACAAATTACCACAACAGACATTGAACAAAGGATTTAGAATAAACTGCTGAAATCAACAAAGTTAAATACTCAGATCCCACTGCTGTTACATGTCTCAGATGGGTTGTTCTTTGGTGTGTGGGGCTTGTGTGGCAGGGGGCAGGGGAGGGGTCACAGGGGTGTCTCCTGTGAGAAGATTCTAGAAGCTCCTTCAGCTCCAACTCAGACCTGCTTCTGGCAACAGCTGAGACAATCAGGGCCTCTGTGATTAACATATTCAAGAGGGGAAACAAAAGAGAATCAGAAGTGTAAGTTGAAATAGGGGAGAGAGGAGTGGGATGTGAAAGAGACAAGAGAGCAGGTATTCAGGTCACTGCAGAAAGGCAGGGATGTTGTGCCTGGAGCAGAGATTCCCCGTCAGCCCGTGGTGCAGCCCATGGTGAGGCCAGCTGTGCCCTGCAGCCACGGAGGATCACAGGGGAGCAGAGACCCACCTGCAGCCCAGGGAGGCACACTGGAGGGATGCACACGAAGAGCCCGTGACTCTGTGGGAAGTCCATGCTGGAGCAGGCTCCTGGCAGGAGCTGTGCCCCCATGGGGAGAGGAGCCCAGGCTGGAGCAGGTTTGCTGGCAGGACTTGTGACCCCGGGGGACCCAGGCTGGAGCAGCTGCTCCTGAAGGACAGCACCCCGTGGGGGGGACCCACGCCGGAGCAGTTTGTGAAGAACTGCAGCCCGTGGGAAGGACTCAGGTCAGAGAAGTTGGTGGAGGACTGTCCGCCGTGCGAGGGACCCCACGCTGGAGCAGGGGCAGAGTGTGAGGATCCTGCCCTGAGGAGGAAGGAGCGGCAGAGACAGCGTGTGATGGACTGACCACAGCCCCATTCCTTGTCCCCCTGTGCCATTTTGGGGGGAGGAAGTAGAGAAATTGGGAGCAAAGCTGAGCTTGGGAAGAAGGGAGGGGTGGGGTGGAAGGTTTTTAAATCTTGTTTTGTCTCTCATTTTCTTAGTCTGATTTCATTGGTAACAGATTAAATTGATTTCTGTTCCCCAAGTGAAGTCTGTTTTTCCCATGAATATAATGGATGAGTGATCTCCTTAATCTTATCTCAATCCATGATCCTATCCTTATATTTTCTCATCCCCATCCCACCAGGAGGACGAGTGAGTGAGCGGCTCTGTGGTCCTGAGTTGCCCTCTGGGCCTAAACCATGACATTCAGATAGACTAGATATTGAAATTACCTGTTGTGGGATAGGTGCTGTTTTTCAAGAAAGAGCACTGTCAGTTGTGTCAGTGCATGGAACCAGAGATGTTGTTAAGTCAGCGTCTCCACTGGGTAGTAAAGCCAACGTGACCCCCAAAAATCAACTTCTGGCAAATGAAATTGCTGGTGGAGCTACTGAGCTAGATTATATTTGCAGTTCTGTTGTCCAAATTCTTTCAGAAGCAATTAATTTACCAAAAATAATTTCAGATTAATATCATTTGCTTTATACTGTATTTAACCAACCCCATTTATTTCACACAAAACCCTTCTTGAAAAGTGCCTGAAAATCAGTGTCATCATATTTGGAAATGAACTGCCAACTGCTCTAACCCAATGCTTTCAGTTCAGAGTCTCAAGAGCTTGCAGCATTTGAGGATGAGATATGGTGTCAGCATGGTCAACAATGAATAAATAAATGAAGAAAAATGGTATTTTAATGTTATGGCATGAGAAGACCTACTGAGAGTGACCAGCCAGGACCCTGTTAAAGCTGTACTGAGCTCGATCAATGAAATCAAATGTTTTATCAGCAAACTCTGCAATGTGGTTGGTGGGCAAGCACAACTGGACTGACTGTATGTCAGCTATTTTTCAAAATGACAGAAGTAGTAATGGATCATCTGGAATGCTATTATTTAGTGCTAATGAATGATTGTTTGGTGATGGAAGAAAAATCAATTATGACAGCTGTGAGAGATGCTGCCCCCATTCCATTATTCCAAAAATAAATAGCAAAGCTGCCTGCTAAGGTAGGAAATAAACCAGCATTCCCTGTGAGAGACGAAAGTTATAGTCGAAGAAGCAACTGGAGCTTGTGCTTCCTGCATGTAAACGATGGCAGGGCCCCAAGGTAGAACCAGAAGTCCTTGAACTACTGAAAAAACCACAACTTTTTCCTACTTACATTGCAAGATATCAACATGCTTTCTTTCTCCAGACAGTTATACAACTTTTCCTTAAGCATCCAACTGTCTTTTGGTGAAACCTTAATGCCTGATCCATGACAAAAAGTGGCTGAGAGGAGATGGTGGGTGAGTGACTGTTATATTTGGACTGTAAAGAATTTAAGAAACAACAAGAGTTTAAAAAACAATAAGAACCATAATTTAAAATTTTAAAAGTCATTTAAAAACTAGTAGAAAGGCACATGTCGGCCAACTTAGTCAGAGACCAAATATGACTGTTCTCACTCTAAGACTAGATTATGTGTTGCCTGGGGCAGGAACTCTGTGCAACTTAACAAAGTTAAAAACCAAATGAAAAATATAATTTCAGAAAAGATAGTATGCAGCAGGTGTCTCCTTTGTAAAAATGCTACACTATTTACACTAATGCAAACTATTTAAGACTGCTGGGGATTTTTATTTGTATCAGTATGCATATAGATAGATACAGATACACAGATGTAGATAGATATATAGATATGTATATATTCATGTCGAAATAAAGACAGATACAGATATTGATATAGATGATGTAGGTATAGATATAGATACAGAGATCTGCAGATATATAGATAGACGTAGATGTAGATATACATAGATATGTAAGAATAGACACAGACATGAGTATATAGATACCAGAGTCATTTGACATTTCAGTTGAATGTTGCTACCTCAGTACGAGATCGATTTCCAAGGAAGATCTTTGTTTCCATCTGCTTTCCAGGAATGAGGGAGCCCTCATTCCCTACCTGAGATCAGTAGAAAATGTGACAATGAAGCCATGGAGCTGGATTGTGCCAAAGCTCACAGCTGTGTGCTGAGAGCTGGTTATGTCCTTATTGCCAGCTCAGTCCCAGCTCGTATGTCCCAGACCCAGGGGTCTACTGCCTCATTCAATAATCCCATTCTGCTGCCTGTGCTTCTCTCCTTCTGTCCTACCAGTGCAGAGGAAGAGAAGGAGGAGAAGAAACAAAATGGTTGCATTGAGTGTATAGGCCACCAGGTAGTCTTCACTTATGCACAGCAGTCTGCAGCTATCTGTGTGTAATGCCAGCCATGCATGGACTTGTATGAACAGCAGAACCTATAGGTATGATCTGGACCTCAAAAGACTGATCTAGCATTCATCAATTCAACTGAAACCTTCCTCTGATTATCAACAGACTTTGACCAGAGTTTGAACATATTGTGCAAATATGAGATAGGAAATTGCAGCAGAAATCTCATCTTCAGGATATTTAACATGACAGGTGTCCACCCATTAATAGTGAAAAAATAGGACAGGGAGGAGACAATACGCTAAAAATAATAAGTTTATAAAATTTCATGAAATGAAGCAAGTTTAATTTCTGAATTCATTACTCTAGTAACAAGCTGCTAAAACATAAGCTGTACAAATGTGTCACAAAACTAGACACAAATTGAAGGAGACTAAACTTTCCATTATCTGAAACTCCCTTGGTAATGGAGCGTGATTATTTAAGACAGTTGCTAATATGTCTTACTATGAATTTATCTAGGAAGTAATACCTTTGATTACCAATTGAAATCAGTGGTTTAGTTATTTTAACTCAATTCTATATGGCAGCACAGCCAAAGGGAGATTTGCCACTGAAGTCAAGGGCAGCAGAGGAAGGATATTGGTTCATCTAGGGGACATTTGAGGGAGATATTAGCAAATTTAATGAGTATAATACATAAGGTAATAATCAGAAAAGAATACTGGGAGGATACAATAACTCATGGATCAGTTATCACAGCAATCTCCTCAGAAAAAGATGAAACAATGCCAGGGAACTGACCATCCAACATCTGCCAAATCTGAAACTACCTGTGTCTTTCTGGGAAACTGACATTTTTGGTGAGTGACAGATTATTTGTGGGGGCAGACAGGTGTTATCTAGCCTTGTCATGCTTAGGCACAGCAGAAGGTGATAACTAGCTCAGTACATGCAGCTAAAGTTGTTATGAAATACGAAAATTGGGGCTATTCCCTGCCATCAGTCATGGAACTCTTTCCTTTTTTTTTTTTTTTTTTCCCTTGGATATATTTCATGGTATAAAACTACGTAATGATGTTGCAATATGAAAGAGAAAAGGCAGAACATTTTATTTTTCAACAAGGGACCTATATGAATTATAGTATCCAAAGTAAAACAAAACAGTTGTCTTGTTGATCCTGAATCCCTCCGGTTGCTTTGAGACCCCTATGACAGTGCCCTGTGACAGATCACTATAGAAGCCAAATAACAGTGCAGACCGGAGAATCTGACAAAGAATATGGTGGAATATGCAATAAAGCTTCATAGCCAGAAAAAAATATTCTGGAGGCCTACTGAGGATACCATGGGACAGTTTCAAAGATATACAATTAATAAGAAAGGTCAACTGCAGATGTATTGAAAGGCTTCAGTTCCAGATAGGATGAAAGATCAAGCTCCTTCTTCAATATAATTTTGTTGCTGCTAAATTCCCTTGAAGTCATTTGTCATGCTGTGACAAGCTATAGATAGGTTACGATTTTCTTTGATAAATGTAATTATGGTAAGTATAGTCCAGGTTTTCTTACAGCAAATACAAGCTAATTGTCTTCTGTCTTGAATATTGCTTAAAATTTGACCTCTTACCTGAACCAATAACAATTAAAACCAATCTACTTGTGATTAATTCACTATATTTTGCATTTTTATTCAAATCAAAAGTTTTACTCAACATGAAGCAGACTTCCTTACATTTGGTGTTTGTATTAAAAATACCTGTTAGGCTAGATTTGGGAAAGAAAACATATTTAAGCTATAACAAACTGAAATATTGAAAATGTTGAACTGCAGCAATATTATAAATGAAGCAGCCTTCCCCATTTTTTATCTGTTCATTGGAATTAGCACATGGTTGCAAATACTTAGGTGAATCTTTTTAATGATAAAATAAGTAGAGAACAGTACAGAGGTGTTTATAAATTGTGTAAGTATTAGCCATGTCTATAATGTGGTTTCTTAGTACTGTGTGTCTCAGTGATCTGGTCAGAAACAGGTTCAAAGGTACTGCATTTCAGTGCAGTACCTGTTCCTAGCTCCTCATCTAGGGCGAGCTTTTGGGACTGGATTACTCCCATCTCAGTTAAGAGACCTGATTGATTCACAGAGACATATTCATCTTACCTGCATAACGCAACAGAAGGACACAGGAATGGGCTGAAAACTGGATCTCAGGCAGCCTATCTGGTCTCAAAACAAGAAAGTGCAAGTAGAACACAGGATCTAAAACACAAGCCAAAGGTCTTGTCAGAAAAATGTTTTGGAGAAGGATAAAACAATGGTCTATAAAATTAAATGTCACTAGTTGTCACTATTATATTGAGTTTTATGTTATCTGTAGCACTTTAATATCTACGGTTCTGGGAGGAAGTGGTTAGAGGAGGACCTTCTCATTACTTTCAACATTGAAAAAAACCAACCAACAAACCAAACAAACACAACAAAACCCCAGAAAGTACTCTGGTTTGATAGCTAGGGAAAACAAGAACTTGAAATATTAAACTTAAAGGATTAACATCCAGAATGAAATTAAATAATCAGATGTCTATATTTAGAAGGAGCAACAATGATAAACTGTTATGGATTGAAAAACAACCGATGCAACAATGAAATATGGAAAAAAGTATAAAAAATTAAAGAAATATTTGAAAACAAAGGTCTAAAAGTAAATTAATGACGGCAGGGATTCCCTAAATCAGCTGTTGATAAAGGTACATTCATGGAATACGCTTCCTGGGTCTGGCCCTTTTAACACCACATGGAATTTGTGGTAAATACTATAAAAGATGTTGCAAACTTACATAGTAAACATAAATAAGATGTAAAGCTTCACCCTCCTTTTTGCTAAAGTCAGGCAAGCATTTATTGAACAAAGCAAAACATTGAAAATTTTCTTATGCTCAAAATCCCTTGGGTTGGCAGAAACAAGTTGTTAGGAAAACAATTTCAAAACATACATATTCATTTATGGATATATATACAGAATATGTTAGAATATCATATTCTACTGGCTAAACATTACATTTATGTCACATCAACATTAATGAGGGTTTGAGGGTTGCCAAAGTATCATTATTGCCAAGGGAAGTGGTTAAGTGACCATCCCTGGAGGTGTTTAAGACGTGTAGTTGTGGTGCTTAGGGATGTGGTTTAGTGGCGGACTTGGCAGGTTAGGTTAACAGTTGGACTTATGATCTTCAGGGTCTTTTCCAAACTAAATGATTCCATGATCTATGATTATCAGAGCTTGGCCTTGCAAGTATCTAAAAATGTTTGGTGTCAGCACAGCTTTATTTCATAGCTGTCTCATAAGAATACTTAATGCTAAAGCATCCTTGTTAAGCACTCTATGCACATTTCTAATCTAACAAATCAACACATTATAGGGCTTATTGCCTTATTATCCATTTACAAAACCATGATCCTTCATCTATGTTCAAGGTAAACCCTGATATGATATCTTACATATAATTATGGTATATAAATGATAAAACACTTAATCAGCTAGGTTTCTCAAGAGCCTGATTGCTTCTGCCTACTTAACAAGAAGCTTTAATGTAGGCAACAGAGCAGTACGTCTAAATATACACCCTTAAGGAGGAATATTTTTCCATACATTTTTAGTGCAGAGGTGCTAAGGGTTTTGATCAAAGTTTATCTCTGACAAATTTCAGTGGCCATAGACAGTATGGATTTTTTTTTTTTTTTGGACCGTGTTTGTATCAGGAATTAATTTGAAACTTGGATATCTGATTTCTCATCAAATAATGGTGAAAGTCAAAAAACAATTTACAATTCAAATGTTCCAAACAGACAAGTTGACTACAAGACTAACATGAAGCTGTGGAGATGGAAGGCCAGAGGGACCCAAGTAACAGTTAATGCTTTCTTTCCATTTTTACCCTCCTTAGATACTGAAAGTTGTTTTGTCCCTGTATCTGAAAGACACACCATAGTAAGCCTGTATTGCTAAAATTCTGCCAAGTGGACAACTGATAAATTGTGTGGACAGCTTCTAGGATATTTTGGTTAAATTTGCCTTTTTAAAGCCATATTTCTTCTCCTAAGTGTAATCTGGAAAATCTAAGTTTTTGAAGATGTATAGGAGTTTTTCCACATTAACAACAAGAAAATGCCATCCATATGGCATCTTCAAACTCTTTAAACTTTTTCTATGCTCCTTTTGAAAACTGTAGAAATCCTGGGCATGGCGTATGTTGTTTGAATTCAGGGGGCCCTGGGAATGATCCATGGGCTCGGTGTTATCACTCTCTATGGAGTTGCTCAGTCACTTGTACATGAAGTGGACAGTTAGACAAACCTGCACACTGGACTGCACTGCTGGAGCGAACAGGCATTGCTCACTGGCAGTCATTGTGGAGAGAAAACTGAAAGTTAACCTGGTTTCATCTACAATATGGTTTCTTCTGTGATTTAACATTTAAATAGCCTGTATGATTGATTTGTGCAAATACTTTTTTTTTTTTCTTTTCTTTTTTTGGTATTTTCTCTATTTAGAAACAGGTAAGGTGCACTTAGTTAATCTCTATAATGTGAGGACCATATTTAATAATGAAAGGACAAAGTTTTAAAAGCAGCTTTGGGAACCTGCTCCATTTGCCATCTGTGCTCCTTTTTGCTTTTCTAAGTATTTGAGATGTTTTGATGTAGATTTTTTTTTGTTTCCATTTCTGAGTTCTGACCTTACTTTGGATGTTTTGCTGATATAATGTGAAAACCCCAATTCATGAAATCTATTTTATCTACCTTAGGTGGAGGAGTCGGAGGAAAGGAGAAAGAACAACAGAGAAAAAAGAAAAAAGTTATAATCTACATATACCTTTTTTTTTTTCCGTGAAAAACAGAAGATCAAATGTCGCAAGCTTCCAGAAATAATCTCATGATTGATAGGGCTATAAATTGATGTTGTCAATCATAATCAGGAGGTAGCAAGATTTCTGTATTTCATAGAGAAAGTTTCTGTCCCTGTAGGAAATCAACACTTCTTTCAGGAATGATATTAGAAACTCAAAGCCATTGCTGTGCCACTAGAATGCTGAAAAAAATGCAGATCTAAACCCTCTCTTTAATCTTTACTCTGTCTGCAGCCAGGGGTCCAGGCACTTTAAAATAGAAAGGTTGTGAACATGCCTATGGTCTTGTCATGGTGTTTTTATTGGAGGTATGGGGAAGCAGCAGTGAAGCTTCACCCATGTCTTCTGTTAGTTTAACCTTGTTGTGGTTTAACCCTGGTCGGCAGTACAAACCCATAGACACATTCGTTCCGAGGTGCCACTTCCCAGTGTTATTAGCTAACACGTATTTAATTGTATAAATCATCCCGTTTCCAGTGAGGGATTGTTTCAAGCACTGTTCAGCCTTGCTTGAAATATTTTGCAACAATGAAAATTCCCTGGAAGGAAGATTTCACAGGCTAATAATTTTCCTGGTGTGTACAAATCCCCAGGTATTCCAATTGCATTATTATTTCCTCAGTTCCACATCTCTTAAACAATGTCTAATAGGCAGTGCTGCTCTGATGTACAATAATTCCCATCATGGGACCTCAAAAAGCTGAAACAAACATTAACTAGTTTGCAAGACCTCAGCAGAGCTGGAATTTAAATATGGTAATTGGGTAAGATGAATGGATAAGAGAATTTTAAGGAAGGCTAACAAGAAAATACTACTGGAAAAAATATTGGAAACTAAAGAAAAAAAATCAATTTTTTTTGTTAAAAATATTTCTCTATGGGGTTTTGATCAAAATATCTAGTCTGTACAAACAGTGGTTGTTTGGATTTGGAAGAATTTCACTTAAGTGTCTTTCCATAGAGGAAAAAACACATTTAATGCAATTTTGATATAAAATTTTAACATGAAGAATTTCCACTGATCCTGAGGTTAGGTGACTCTGCGAACACAAAGAGCATGCGTGCACTGCGGAGGGTCAGATGCCAAAACTGGCTCTGTGTCCACTGATGTCAGAAAGGAAGAGAATGATTCACAAGAACCAATTACCTTAATGCACCTTCCAGACCTGGTGCACCTTCCACACATATGAAGTGCACTTAATGGATGCGTTGGGTGAAAGCAACACTAATTCAGGAGTCTCTGCTCTGCACTCACCAGTATGATGTTGGGATACCAGGCAGCACTTAGTAACATAACTGACCGTAACGTTTGGAAAGTGGCAAAGGTGTCCTCCTTTTAGTTCGCACTGGGTTAAGCTCTTCCCCAAAGGAACAGTAGAAGGTTTGAGGAAAGAAAGTCACCTTTTGTGTTTGGATACATTGATGCTGATAGCTTGTGTTTACAGCAGTCAATAGAGATGTGTTGGAAAACTGTTAAATGTCCTCTTTTCTTCCCATTACTTTTGGAATGTTCTGTACAGTATTCATAACTCCATGAGATAATAGTCATGCTCTCTGCAGGCTCAGCAAGATGGCATTACAATAGAGTGAAATTTCCCAATTTAAATTCTTAAAAATATATAGAAGCTTTGTCTTCTTGATAAAATAGAAACTGAAGTTTAGAGGTCACCCCTCTGCTGCAGAGTTGGGAAGCCCTGGTGTGGATTTTAGGTCCCAAACCTGGTCCTTTGCAGACCTTCTTTTACAGCAGCTGATTACTCCCAGGCCCTACAAGCAAAACCTCAATTCCTTCATGAGTTATCTAATCCCTGGGATTACCTGTTTAAGTTTCAGGACATAAAAGTGTAAGCACTGCCACAGACCATAAGTGTCATTAGATTGAATTTAAAAAAGAAAAAAAGATAAGGATCTCAGTAATGAACTGTAGTGCTTCAGTTAATAATAGAGATTATATCTTTCTCTGTACTGCTGCTTCCATGAAGAAATTTCATTTCTATCTAAAGCATAGATTACAGATTAGAAAAAAAGATAAAGAAAACTATTTTCTTTGTACAGAAAAGTTCAGGTGTCACCCATGTATTCTCCTTTAGTTCTCCTAGATGTCCGAATAGAGAATAAGGCAGAGTATTCAGCAACAGATGATACAGTGCTGGTTATTTCCCCCTCATCAGATTAAACTTCATAGAATATTAAAATCCCACATAATTATACTTGTTTTTCAGAGATTATGGTTTTATCTCTTTACCTGTGCTGATCATTTCACAGACCTTGAACGCAACTTTCTGACATATATAGTGAGTTATGTTTGGATAATAAAGGACAGACAACCAATGTAATCTACCTGGACTTGTGCAAAGCCTTCGATACCATCAAAAACTATATCCTTGGCTCTAAACTGGAGAAACATGGATTTGACAGATGGACCACTCGATGGATAAAGAACTGCCTGGATGGTCACACTCAGAGAGTGGTGGTCAACAGCTCAGTGTCTGAGTGGAGACCAGTAACGAGTAGCGTTCCTCAGGAGTCGGTACTGGGACCTCTGCTGTTTACCATCTTTGTTAGTGCCATGGATGATGGCATTGAGTGCACCCTCAGCAAGTTTGCCGATGACACCAAGCTGTGTGGCGCGGTTGACATGCTGGAGGGAAGGGATGCCATCCAGAGGGACCTGGACAGGCTGGAGAGGTGGGCCACTGCCAAGCTCATGGAATTCAACAAGGCCAAGTGCAGGGTCCTGCACCTGGGTTGGGGCAATCCCAAGCACAAGTACAGGCTGAGTGGAGAGTGGGTAGAAAGCAGCTGAACAGGAGCTGTCAGGGCGCTCTGGCAGCCCAGAAACCTACCATATCCTGGGCTGTATCAGGAAACGTGGCCCACACGCTGAGAGAAGGGATTTTCCCCCCAGTGCTCTGCTCTTTTGAGACCCCAGCAAGAGTACTGCATCCAGCTGTGGAGCCCTTAACATAAGAAGGATATAGACTGGTTGGAGCGAGTACAGAGGAGGGCCATGAAGATGATCAGAGGGCTGGAGCACCTGCCCTACGAAGAAAGAGAAGAGAAGGCTCCAGGAAGACCTTATAGCAGCCTTCTAGTACCTGAAGGGGAGGTACAAGGAAGCTGGGAGGGGACTTACAAGGGCCTGTAGTGATAGGACAAGGGGTAATGAGTTTAACTTAAAAGCGGGTAGATTTAGATTAGATATCAGGAAGAAGTTCTTCACAGAGAAGGTGGTGAAGCCCTGGAACATGTTTCCCAGAGAAGTTGTGGATGCCCCATCCCTGGCTGTCTTCAAGGCCAGGCTGGATGAGTCTTTGAGCAACCTGGTCTAGCAGAAGGTGACCCTGCCCATGGGAGAGGGGTTGGAACAAAATGATCTTTAAGGTCCCTTCCAACACAAAAATTCTATGATACTGTGATTCTTTGTTATACATTTTCTAGAGTCTGCACAAGTGAACAAACTGTATCCATTAGCCTCTGTAAACTCCAAATCAGTTTTCATGATCAACAGCTAGACTTTTAATAATTTTAAATTGAATGACTTAATTAAAACAGGCACAGTAGATAAAGAATGAATCAGATGTTCATTTATTCTTCCTACAGCAAATATTCAAGCTTTCACAAGCATTTCAGAGTGAGTAATAAAAAAAATCTAAGGAAAAAACATGTCTGTCAACATGATTTTAAATGCTGCCTTAGAGTAACAGATTGTATGTTTCTTATTGAAAAAGAAATATTTCTTCTCCACCAGTAATCTGTGTAGCTATTAAAGAGCAACTACTAAACATTTTCAAATTAACCAGTCCAAATATCTCAGTTCAACAGCCATAAAATTTGTGACAAACAGAACTCTGAATCTGTATTGCTGATTTTTGACAGGTAGTGGAAGAATACTGAAAGATCTGAGAGGACCAGAAATAAACTGGTGTTATGGTAATATATAAGAAAGGGATCAAGTTAGGAAAACTAAATTGCTGATAGAATTAAAACTGCCCAGGGATATCAAGGGAAACAAGAAAATAATCTATAGATATGTCCGTGACAAAAGGAACACTAGTGAAGATGCAGGTTTTGCTGGATACCATAGAATTACAGAATGGTTTGGGTTGGAAGGGACCTTAAAGACCATCTAGT
>NW_010249462.1:56106-78423 GCF_000690775.1 Eurypyga helias
AATCTAAACCTCCCCGCTTTCAATTTAAACCCATTACCCCTTGTCCTATCACACCCTGCCCTCGTAAAAAATCCTCCCCCAGCTTCCTTGTAGGCCCCTTCAGGTATTGGAAGGTAATAAAAGGTCTCCCCAGAGCACTGTCTTCTCCAGGCTGAACAAGCCCAATTCTCTTAGCCTTTCATCATAGCAGAGGTGCTCCAGCCCTCTGAGCATCTTCGTGGCCTCCTTTGGACTCACTCAAAACAATCAATAGCCTTCTTATAATGATGGCCCCAGAGCTGGATGCAGAACTGCGGATGGGATCTCACCAGAGCAGTGTGGAGGGGTAGTTCTTCATGGAGAGGGTGGTAAAGCACTGGAACAGGTTGCCCAGAGATGTTGTGGTTGTCCCATGCCTGGATGTCTTCAAGGCCAGGCTGGATGAGGCTTGGAGCAACCTCGTCTAGTGGAAGGTGTCCCTGCCCATGGCAGGGGGGTTGGAACTGGATGATCTATGAAGGACCCTTCCAACCCAAACCATTTTATGATTCTATGATTCTAACCCCTTCCCTTGATGTGCTGGCCACACCTCTCTTGTTATAGCCCAGGATACGGTTGGCTTTCTGGGCTGCCAGCGCACACTGCCAGGTCATGTTGAACTTGTTATCAAAGACCGTCTGAGGGCTGGAGCACCTCTGCTATGAAATAAGCATGAGAGAGTTGGGCTTCTTCAGCCTGGAGAAGAGAAGGCTCCAGGGAGACCTTATAGCATCTTCCAATACCTGAAGGGGCTACAAGGAAGCCGGAGGGAAACATTTTGTAAGGGGATGTAGTGCAGGACAAAATGTAACAAACTTTAACTGAAAGAGGGTCAATTTAGATTACATGTAAGGAAGAAATTTTTCCTGGAAAGGGTGGTGAAGCACTGGAACAGGTTGCCCAGAGAAGCTGTGGATGCCCCATCCCTGGAAGTGTTCAAGGCCAGGCTGGATGAGGCTTGGAGCAACCTGGTCTAGTGCAAGATGTCCCTGCCCATGGCAGAGGGGTTGGAACTAGATGGTCTTTATGATCCCTTCCAAAAAATATCATTCTATGATTCTATTAAAGTATGAATAAGGGTTAATTAGGCCATTTATTTGCAATTCAATCTCAAAAATAGTCATATAAAACGATGTGGGATGCCAACCACAAGAGCTCATATTGATAATGAAATCAAAGGCCTTCAAACAGTTTCATAGATGTGACATAGTGCCACAAAATATTATTGGGTTTTATGAGAAAAAAAAATTGATTTATACAGAAATGCTGGGTAGAATCCCAGATGATTTTCAAATAAAGCTTAATAAAAATATAATAATATAAATGACAAAATATAAAATCAAATGGAACATATAATTACATTTCAGAACATCCTAAAATGAAGAACCATCAGACAGTGAGAGTGCTTTAAGTAGGATGTCTACGAATTTTTCTCCTAGCTTAGTGTTATCTATTCAATTTTGAAATTATGTGTAACAAATATAAAATAACTCTTGGTAACATTTGTAGATGAACAAGTGATTAAAGCTTGGAAAGTGAAGCTTATTTAGTGATATTCCATTTCTGTGCCATATGAACAATTGATCATTCATGAACAATTATTGTTTACCACATTCTCAGGTTAACTAAGCAAGTTCCAGCACCACCATATCTAGTGACTTCAAAAGATCAGAATAATTCAAAAAAATGAGACCCTTGCATGTAATTTGTTAATTTCTGCCATGTACACTTGAAAGGGAAAGGTAAACATTTGAAAAGGGTTGAGAGAAAAAAGAAAAATACAAAGCAAAGGACCCTATCCCATGGAATGATGAACACACATTATGAAGAGTAACTAAAAACTTCTGTCTGTTTAAGTTAAACTCCATCTGTCTACGAGTCTGTGATCTGCTAACAAATACATGTACAGTGAAGATATTTCTGACAGCTGATTATTCATTAATTCATGAGAAAATAAAATATCATAAAATCCACCAGTTGGAAACTGAAGTGAAACGCATGCAAGAGTAAATAGCACCTGGGACTCCCTGTTTAATAACATCAATGATTGGATATCTTTCAAGAAGATGTAATCTGCCACAAATAAATGTGCAGGTTTACTTCAGAAGAGCTTGAGTAAGTCATTTGGGCACATTAATGAAAGGATCAGACCAGATATTTGTAAGAGTCCTTCCCAGATTCTGCTTTATTAGTCTATATAAACAGGATGGTTTGTCTGATGTCCTGAATGCTCCCAAATTCCACATGAAGTTTTAGAGTGAAAAAATTCCAGTGAGATTTTGTGACAAAGTTACCTGTTCCAAGGCAGATCTCTATCTCTGAACTGGTCATCCTGCATCTTATTAGATGAAAGAAAAGAAAAAGAGATATCAACATGATTCACCTCAGTATCTCTGCAGATGATGCAAGAAAGCTGGAGTATCTAGCTCAGCTGCAGAGGTCTGCACTGTAGGTACATGCAATTTTGTTAAATGAAGCTACTCTCCCCATCAGGGCATTAACCTGTATGGTGGACAGACAAATGGAATATAGACAGGACTCAGGATCAAGATTTCAGGAAGACACTATTCACTGCATGAAAATATGATGGCTTCCAACACTTGTGATGTCAGTTCTCAAACTTTTCCCCATGGGGACAGTATCCCAGAAAAATATATTAGTGTCTTACAAATTATTTTTTTATGCTTGTTTGAAACATTAAGTTATGCTTGCTTGTTGTTTTTAAGGTTATCTTACTGATTTTCAGTGCAGAAAGCTGTTTTAAAGGAACTTTGGTTCCTGGAGCATCATTTTGCAACATGAGGTAGAATCTACATGGCCTCAATCATTATATCAGTTCATAAAAGTAATTAAAGACTTGAAATGACAGGGTTTCAAAAAGCACAAAGAATCATTATGCTTAGGGACTGTTCTTATCTTCTGAAAGAGGTGTTTATTTATGTGAGTTTTTTGTGTTTTATGAGTGATAGATCCATGAGTTCATCTCTCATTTTTCTAGTCTCTCAAGAAGGTGGTATTTACACAGACTAATTGGCAAAGCCACAGAAGTAAAATGATGTCAGTCTAACGTTCTCAAAGTTTCACAGTTGGCCTTTCTATTATGACAAGTTTCCATGCTTAAGGATAATGAGAGAATTTATTTCAAGTGGCATGTAAAGCACGTGGAAAAGCTGAAGTTACTCTAATTTCACATTTGTGCATCATACACACTGCAAATATTTCTGTCTCATTGTGAACTAACAAACTATGTAAAGTAATCCAGCTGCAAAATATACTAATATTTTCTGAGGTTTTCCTAAGGATTCTATGTGGTCCATATGGATCAGGTAAAAAATTACAAACCATAGAAACACACACAAAAATAAGAAAAAAATCCCCAAGTATGACTCCAGATAACTAAATTAATTGAACACTGCCATGATCCAAATTCAGGCCTTTGCTAAGGTTGCTTAAGGTATTCAGACACCAACATAACACTAAATTTATTTGATGATCAGTGATAAACCTTAATTCTGACTTTCCATCAGGATATTTGGAATATCCATGAAATCCTAGAAAAATGAAAATTTATTTCTAACACTGATAATTGTTTATAAAAATCTTCCTTGCTTACATATACACACACAAAAAAGGTCCAAAGATATGAAATATCAAACTGGACAAATTGTAGTCTCTTTTCATGGAGCCTGATAATTTGCTGGCCCAGTAATTATGCAAATCTCATTACAGACAGAAAAAATGTCTAAATATACACAAAATACCACACTATGCATCAAATTTTACAGATTTTCACTCAGTCAAGGTAAAACTATATGAAAAGGGAAAAATCATACATTTTGAGTAAATATATATGATAACATTAAACTTTATTGTATAAAATTACATACAGGTTGTGTTTCAGGTCATCACTGGATTATTAATTTAGATTTAAAATAAGAATAAGAACACCAGAGTAGAACTGGGCCCGTATGTGTGCTGTCATTGGAAAGGTTTGTGCTACATGAATGGATTTACGTGTGGGCTTTCTTGTTGTAACACATTTAGTCACTAATTTATTCTTTTTATTTGCTTAATATTTTCATTAATGTAGTCTTGTGGTGCTTCATCTCTGAAGTGTCAAAATCACATTGGAAAACATAATTTAATCTACAGGTTTCTGGCAGCATTTTATTTTACTGTAGACATATGAAGGGAAATACATTGTACTGGTAATTAAAAGTAGGTAATGTTTCCATTAGGTTTGAGAAGTTTATCATGACTAATCAGATGTTAACTAGAAAAAGCAGAACGTTCTTTCTTTGTACCTAAATTGAATAAGTACAGCTTGTTAAGGTCAAGTAAAATTCTCAGGCTTTTGGATCACCTTCGGTGCTGTATATCCTGGTGGGATGGAGAGAAAGGAGAATCAGAATCGGGGTGTAATTTAGGTAGTAAAGGAAATTTGGAAGGCATTTGGTCCAATGTCTGCACCGCATGGAAAATCCCCAAAATGGACATACTTTGTGAGGTGTAGTCTCACAAGTGCTTAATAGTAGAAAACAAGCCATGTCCCCTTCCCTGCTGGATATGCTCTTACTGTTGCAACCCCTGGTTTTGTCAGCCTTCACTGCTGTGAAGGTCAGACTGAATGAGGCTTTGAGCAACCTGGTCTAGTGGAAGGTGTCCCTGCCCATGGCAGGGGGGTTGGAACTAGGTTATCTTTAAAGTCCCTTCCAATCCAAACCATTCTATGATTCCATGATTCTATGATACTCTCCAGTGATAACTCTACAGCATTGAGAGGATATGCAATCACTTAGCACACAGTGTAGCACGCTGCTAATACTAGATATTACATGAAAAGTTAATAGAAAGGAAGAAGGAGAGAAAGAAACAAGTGAAAAGACAGACATACCTGACATTCAGGGTGTTTGAAAAAATTGCTTTTGGGAAAGGTTTGTTTTCTGTTGGTTTTTGTTTGTTTGTTTGTTTATAAAGCAACACACAAGTGGTACATTCAGAAATGAAGAGAAGCAAAGATGATTCTGGAGTGAAGGCCTTTGGTAATAATGCCCCAAAACACTGAAAAGCACAAGGTTCCTAAATGACAGCAAGGACAAGATGGAAAAAGTCCTGAAAGCTACGCTAATCCAGAGGCCATAAACCAAAGGAGACATCCATAAAAGTAAATGGTTGAAAACAGAAAAGACATTAAGTATGTGATTAAGAACATTACTGAAAAACCCTGGTAGCATGATAGTGTAGTTTTAGAGGATAAAAATTTGTCACACGTACTTGAAATACTCCAGTGGGTTGAATAAGTTAGCAGTCTAGAAGCTAGGAGTCTTTTTAAGACTTTCTTCTTAAGTCAGGGAGAGCAGGAAAATCCTTCAGAAAATGACTGAAAAGTTGCCCTCTGGAGGCAAGTCAAAGGGGACTGCACTCCTAACACGAATGTCTCAATCAAATTAGTCCTGGGATCATCTAACCTAAACACCAAAATCACCTTTTCACAATTATTCAACTATTTTCACTCATGGCCTCCTATGTGGGTTCATGCCCTGCAGGTGAAATACACTTTCTTTACAACTGTTTTAAAAGAACTGAATTTTAAAGCACACTCCACCTAGCAATGACAGATATAACAGATGTGCAGCTTCAACCAACACAAAAGATATAGGAGCTAGCATCTCCATGCTTCTTTTGAAATCCAGCTATGAAAATTAAGCTTCTGTACTATTTTTAATAGGAATTTCTACTTTATTTTAAAATAAATAGCTGTGGGATTTATAAGATTAGGCAATCAAGTTATCAAGTGGTGTTTATATATTATTATTTTTTAGCCTGGATGCCATCTTTAAAATTACATTCTTAATAACCTTTCAGACCCTTAGGGAAATAATTTCGTTAATAATAGTTCAAAGGTTTAATGTCACAGTAAAGACTTTGAATTATGATGTGATACCTTTCATTCTAGAAAATTAGATTTATTTTTTTTTAAAATAATATACCAAAGTAAAACACTAATGAAGATAAGATACGGACCCCAGCTGAAAACAAGACACGAGGATGGGGAAATAAACTCGGCTATGACAATGCTTTTGTTAGATTTTAACCTGTGTTCTCTAAACTGCAACAGTTCTAAAATCTTCACAATCAAACTGCAAATATTTATGAATTAGGAACGTGAGAGGAAGCAGTTACTCTGAACTTTACTTGCAAGTGAAGGCTAAACAAAACTTTGACTGGGCAAATTGTCCTTCCCTTCCATCCCATGGTCAATGTCTAGCCCAGATCTATTGTGTTGGAAATGCGTCAGTGAATATGGAAATACACTTAGTGATGAGATACAGTAGGGCCTTTGGAAGGTTATATCCCATTCACAGTAGTACAGTTGGTCTGACCCTAAGCCTCTGCCTGATACGAAGGGTTTTTTTGAGATTTCTTATTTGATCAAATTTCAGCAGATATTCAGTTAGCAGTGGTAGCTCTCGATTTCAAATGCTGCCTTCATTTCTGAGGATAAGGTCACTCTTATTTGTGGATATAGGAGCATTATTTTGTGTTTCAAACTCTTTTCCAGAAAATCATTGAACCACTTGGACTGAAATTGTGGGTGGGAGTATGCATTCTTTGTCAGGTAACGACATAACGGGTTTTTTTTCAAAACAGAAAAATAGTCCCACTAATTAAGTTTGCTCATGTTGTAAATAAATGAAAACACACTTTTAAAATATTTATGTGGAAACTTCCTTAACAGCTTTCAGTAGACCAATAAACATTTACAGAGTCCATTCCAGAGTTGATCTACGTTCCTGAATGACACGAAATAGACTTCAGTTATCATGATGCTACTCACATTCTTGTGAAGAAGGTTGGATGATAGCATATTGGCCAGAATAATAACAATGGTATGAGAATGGTAACACCAAAAAGTGAGACACTTGCTTCAAGTAGAATTGAATGCTGAAATATTAAATATATGCTCAGCAAGAAAATAGAAAACATGAATTACCATTCATATTTTCCTGTCACTCATACAGGCTGTTGCATAATTTTAAGAAATAATTCTATCACAAACTTTGATGCCAACAGAGATTTCAGAGCATTCATTCCAGGGGTAGTGGGCATACACTAAAAGCCAGCATGCTTTTATTTTATTTATTTTCAAGGTTTATATATGGTCTCTATTTTTTCTCTTCACTTTCTGTATTGCAAATAACTGTCTCTTTAATATAGATTATCCACAAATCTGTTATCACAAGAACAGCAAAAACAAGTGCAAATTCTGGAGAGACTGTCACCTGTCTTCTTTATTTGAACTGCTAGGAAAAGCTATGTAACTAGTGCTAAATAAAGGAAACATTTCAATGCTTATTCAGAGCTAAGACCAGTAGGCAAACAGATAGGTAAAGACCCGAACAGCAGGTCAAGAAAAAAAAAGGAAATTGTATTGGTCAGATCCCACAAAAAGACTGCACAACCAAAATGAACAAAATAATATTAATATTAATAGGAGGCTAACACATTGTTTACTATATGAGATTATTAGATTTTCCTACTTACTGTCTATATTTTGCATATTAAACAGGGGAATTAATTGCCTTCTGTGGAGTTGCGCTACTCCATCTTCAATACCAGGGTATAAATAATAGACTTTGCCTATGGTCCTAATGGGAAGAAAATATGTGTAATATACAAACAAACAACAAGATTCTGTTTTTATTGCATGCTGGATGTAGATGGGCATATAACACTAGAATGAGGGAAAAATATTTGCAACTTTTTTTCCAAATTAAGATATTTAAATCCTTTGAGGTTTCCTCAGAATAGTTTTATGTTTGTGTTTTGTTGTTGGGTTTTTTTGTTTTGTTTTGTTTTTCCCACAGACATAAAATAACCAAGGAGAGGAAAGGAGGAAGAAAAAGAAGAAAAGAAAGCACAAAACCAAGAAACAGACACATTCCATATCTTCTGGAATTAGAAGGTAAGATCTGTGTTTCTATTAATAAATCAGCAAACTACCTGTTTAAATCCTATATTATTTGTGTGGACAAATATTTTTCCATAGAAAAGCAATGTTAACAAATGTGGGTGGGGTTGTTTGCTTTTCTTTTGGGGTGGGTGTGGGGTTTTGTGTGTGGGTTTGGTGGTTTTTTTCAAGGTCAGTTTCCAATTCTTTTTCAACAACTTATTAGACATACTAGAAAAAATGCAATTCTACAACTTTTTTTTTTTTTTTAATTTTTCAGCATATTTAGTTCCATGGCAAAAAACTAAAGCAGATAAATATATGGTTTACTTGCAAAATCAAAGTGAAAATAGATTTTCAAAGCAAATTTTTTGGATGAAAAATTATCAACAAGTTTTTCCACTTTCCATTAGCAGGCCTTTCTCATCCTGTTTACCCCCCTGGGTCTCTTCCAGATGGAAACAAGTGAGATAATCAATAAATTAATCTCCTCTGCATGGTTGCCAGATTTTAAATATTAAAATCCAAACCCAGAGAGAGAAATCATGTGTGCACATGTAAATGTGCATGAATAAGTAAGTCCAATGTCTCAGACCTTGTCCAGGCCATCTAGTGCTACTTTATGCCTGAACATTACCCAACACACCTGGCACTGGACTTAATGCATACTTGTGATTTATCCACAAATTTGCTATACACACTTCTGTGGTTGATATCCCCAGCCTCCTGCACAGAGATAAATTTAGTTTCCATGACCGCAACCAGTTGCTGCAAAAAACGTTTTGGGAAAAAAGATACATAGGGAAAGCATTGCTAGTATGAGGACTGATAGTTTAAAGCAGGATAGGCCAGATCCCATTAAGAGTTTTGGCAGCTCTCCTATTCAGCTTTCTGCTAGTATCATCTGATATGGTGGCCATAAGCAACTGATTAAGAGCTTGCTTTCTCATACCAATCTTCCACTAAAAATATCTATGAGGGTCTATTTTATATTGAAGGAGAAATTTCAAGACATCTTGTGTAAGTCAATGAAATTCAATGCACGAGTTCTGGAGTAGAGAGAAAACTCAAATTGAAGAAAAGCCAAATTATGATCCTAGAAGACTCTCTGTAAAGCTAATGGCTTCTCTGGAATAACCTCAAGTTAATGCGAGTGCCACATAGATCAGAATCTCATATTAGACCTGACGTTTTTCAACACAAAATCATCCAAGAAGGAAAAAGAAAAAAAAAAAAAAAGTATCACACACACAGACAAACACAAACTGTACTAGTATTATTTCAAGCTCATCTGAGCTCTGCATCTTCTTTTGCAAGGACATAGGGGAGGATGGCTTGGATAATTTGCTCCAGCATCAGCCAGCTTGTGCGTGCAAAGCAAAATGGGATACATGCACTCCTTCCTAGACCTCTCCCATGCTGTTTCACATGACTATGTTTAAATAACGAAGAAAATAAACAGCAAAACATGTGTTTCTGACTCACTGAGATTAACCAAATCCAATTATTCTGCCCATGATATTTTGGGTAATGCAATAAAAACAAGAGCATAAAATAGACACATCTCACCAAGGCTATGACATGTAGTCACACAGCATCCTGCTATTAGTCACTGTAACTACAAGTGATCTACTATCACGCAGCAAGAGGGTAATTTTTTTAATCATTTTCCTAGTACAGAGGTTCAAGCTGCTTTGATCATTTTACAAAAGGGCAAGATTGTCTGCAAAGAAGGTCAAATCTGTCTCTTTTTCAAGCATGGGTATTGTAACGCTTTGACCATTCAACACAGAATTTAAACTAAGTCACCAGATTCAGAGACGTGTCTTTACTCCTCTGCTGCTGCATGCATAATGGCTTTCACTGTACTCAGGATCACAGCATGGTCACCATTTAACCTCATTACTTTCTAAAGAATTTTGAGAGATGCTCTGAGCTCAGAATAGTGCTACATAAAACTGTCTCCCCACTGTAAGGATAGCTGGCAATTTAAGCAATATAGGATGAGTATTGTATATTAAAAAAAAAAAAAAAAAAAAAAAGATAAATCAGTGTTTAGAAGGAGAAGCCAGCAGAGAGGATTGTGTGGTCTCTTCTCAGATTTCCTTCTGCCTTTGTGGCTGACTACAAGGAACTTTTATGTAGATCTGATGGAAAAAATTAGCTGTGGTTTCAACAGTGAAAGATTTCAAAATATGTCCTTGCACTTTGGCTTTGTATGACCTAAAGAGTTCATTTGATTTGTCTGAATTGTCAGAGCAAAGGGGAGAAATATAGTTCCTCTCTCCAGTGAAAGCATCAGCTAGTACACATCATTCCCATTCCCCACTGTGCCATGGTGTCTCTCCACTGTCTTTGATCCTCCCTCACTGCTCAGCATCTAAAGTTCAGATATTCTGCACTGGAAATGTCTGTGTCCCTGGAGATTTACCTTCAGGATCACCATGAAGTATCAACATATTTCTTCCCATGCTTATTCCCCTGTCCCCATGAAATCTATGTGAGGTAAAGGGCAAATCTGAATCCATATCTCTACTGATCTGCATCCCCCTATTTTTCCACTCATTTTTCCTTTGAGCTTTTAAGAATGAAGATGGTATGCATCAGATTCTTTCAGTAACCCCTTAGAATACAAACGAGAAATTAGAGAATAATGCTAATGCCCCATATTCAGTACTACTGTGCAATGGAATGGATCTCTCTCTTTATATAAGATAAAGTAAGTCTTTGTTAATTGATAAAAAAAATGTAACCCATTTCCATGGAGGAAGAAAACATTAAAGATGTAAGACTATGACCACAACTTTAATGGAGACATGGAAAACTCACAGAGCAAAACAAAAAAAAAACCACCTAAGAGGCAGAAAACACCAAACAAAAATCTCCAGTGTAAGAGATTTATTTTTTTCCCCCAGCAGCAAAGGAGATTATGTGTGCTGCAGAGAGATGCAGTTTCAGCTTTGCTTCAGTAGCTGTAGCCTCGTCTTTGACAAATTCAAGAAACATAAACCAAGAGTGGTGACATTGTAAGGGTGAAATTACAGAGCATAAAACAGAGTGATGACTTCGGAATGAATATTGTTCCTGACTTGCATCAGAGTAATGAAGGTGTAAAAAAAAGGTTACAGTTTGTCTAGTGCCTGACATTTGTCCCTTTGAGACATCCTCATCACCAATGACAGCACAATGTCCTTGTATGAGAATTTTTAGTAGAATGGTGGAGTCAAAGGGTAGAGATTTGAAAATGCAATTATAAATCAGTTACATATGCTTGCATTCATGTACCTTGCTTCATCAATGTTCACATTAATTGTATTTGCAAGCTACCTTCCTTATCACTTTTTTTTTACCTACTTGAAAAGAACAGAAGTCTTCCTGATATATGAGTCACTACTATGCACTGCCAGCTCTCAAAAGACAAGGAAAGGAATAAAAAAAAAGAAAGAGTAATGAAATCTTGCGACTCTTCAGCTCTGGATTAGTTCCAAATCTTCCAATTAACACCATTGTCATTTAAGTAAATACCAGCTTCTGTAAAGGCTTTTATTTATTAGCCTTTTGCTCATTTCAATATTCATTTATATGTTAACATATAATGTGTGATAGTGACGTAAGAGTATGTGGCAAGGCATAGCACCAACACGAAAAATATTTCAAACATCTAGCTGTAGGAAATTTGGCATTAACCTCCTTCACAAATATTGTGCATAATAATGCAGATTCCTCTAGCAACTTGCATCTGATTTAAGACGTTCAGCTTCAACTGCTGTCTTAGAAAAGTAAAACATCCATTGGTGCAACTGCTAAGATCATTTTATTGAGTTTCTAGAAATAAAAAATCATCCACAACACAAGTCATGTCCATAATTCTTGGCCAGGGCAGCTACCCCCTTTCAAGCACATCTCTAATATCGCTCCCTTTTGCCTCTTCTCTTTGTTATTCATTTAGCTTCTCTCCTTGCTCTTCCAGCCCCCTATTTTCAGCCCTGTATTCTCATTACATCTCTTCCTATGGTCGTTCATTTAGCGATTGTGTAATCCACCATCAGTGTATTGAATGCAGTCACCGGATCAAAGACTCCTCTGTTCTCCTGAGGGAACATCTCTTAATAAGAGGACAGTTTGCCCTTCTGGATAATCTGGATACTTTGACAGCATGTCACATTTATTTACTCTCATTTTGTTAATCTGTGGTGATCATGACATAGACATTCGTGTCTTTAGTTCGAAAACTCTTCTGCAGACCTGTGTTATAACTACATGACTGTTACAAATGATATTTTATAATTACAAACCCAGTTAAAGTAAGAATAAATTAGGGTAAATCCAGAAGGTCAATCAGCAACTGAGCTAAAAAGTTACTGGATTTTTTTTATAGACTAATCCTTAATTTAACATGGTACTTTTTAAAAAGTATGTTTAATTGGTATTAAAATTGTTTGACTGCATCAACATGCAGTGCACAAATTAATTAGTTTTCCTCCATTTCCAACTAAGAAAGTCTTTCCCATCCTTGATATAAGAAACTGCTTGGAAGTCCAGGCAGTGCATTTTGTGGTGCATACTTAACTATTAGTACAGCCAAATGTTCCTTTCTCTCATATAACGCAGAATCCCAATATGTTTTCAGTCTCAAATCCAAGCTTTTGGCTATAGCACCACATTTTTCTTTTTTTTTTTTTTTTTTGTCAGTGGTCCACAGGGGTTGTTATGGTCTTCAGAAATAAATTGGTAAGTCCAGTGTAAATGGCTAAAAAGAAAAAGATGTTCAATATTGTGTTTCTCAGAATTCACAGTACTAAAAGTTTATTTAACGTACTAAAACCAAGAGTTACTGATCAGTGGCTTCATTAGGAATGAGTGGCTTCTCTGGCTGTCAAAATGTCAAGTTTCTTGCATTAAAGAAACATAGATTTCAGCCTGCCACATCGTTAGCAGAGACATGATCTAATTTGAAGAATAAACATTTCCTTTACACATTTTACTTGTTAATTTTTCAAGTTCATTTCAGGTTCTTATTCTGTTACTCATTTTCATTGTTCAACCTGGAATGGAGGCAAGTGACTCATTTATGCACAGTTGTAGGTTTTTTTTTTTTCCTTTTGATTATATATATATAAAAAAAGTCTTTCTAAAAACACAGAAGAACATTAGAAATTCTAAATTCTGATTTCACAACTACCTTGCTCCTAGAACCCAATGAATTTTATATTTTAAAGTAATTTGGGTGATTTTAAATTATATTTTAAGAAAAAAAAAATCTGAAAAATACAAAACAAGTTTTACTTTTCATTTCAGGAAAAAAAACCCAGACAGACAAAACCAGAGAAATCAAAGTAGTTAAAAATTTACTTCTATTTCCCTTTGAAGATACTTTTAATTTAAAACTGACCTTATTTTGAGTGGTTCAGGTCAGGTAACATACTTGGGTATCTTCCAACCAAAACCACTCTAAGATTCTATGATTTACATGCTCTAAGAATGAAAAAAGTCTACATTTAATCATTCATTCGGTAAAAAATAAGGTGGATTTATATTTTTTCAACTTCCAACAGAGGAAAAAATGGAATTTTTCCACCAAATACATAAACCTCCGTATAAACCTCATACTGCACCGTTTGTGAGAAGCCAGTGACTTGTGATAAAGTTCCCCCTCCAAGGACCAGAGCATAAAGTGCTCAGCCAAAGCAGGGCAAATATCACCAAATATCTACTACAAAGTTCTGAAAGCAAGAGGTCATTGTTTGCACAAGGACTGGTAGTGGCAACCCTGCATTTC
Organism: Eurypyga helias; assembly: GCF_000690775.1. Taxonomy (NCBI): domain Eukaryota; kingdom Metazoa; phylum Chordata; class Aves; order Eurypygiformes; family Eurypygidae; genus Eurypyga; species Eurypyga helias. The sequence continues at coordinate 69,855 of NW_010249462.1, forward strand.
TTATGAGGAATTTATACTGCGAGACAAGAGCATTATGAATTGTGCTGGAATATTTCATGCATAAGATTAACAGAGCCCTTCCTAAAGATCCTGATACACCAGGAGGTCTGAAACTGTGGGTATAAGTTTCTGGATTTTGCCACACTGCATAGACATGATTTGCAATCCAAGAGTCACTATTACAACTCATGTACTCTGTACCTGATTTTTATTTGTATGTCTGTTGTGTGGAAATTAACAGAAAGAAAAAACCCAGCTGTCAAAGGGGTGAGGAGATAGTCACAAAGGTTTGCTTTAGCACCAGGAGGCTGAACAAGATTGAGTTTAATTGTGGTCAACGGAAAAAGATCAACATCTCCAAAGGGCAATGCCAAACGTTAAGCTTCTGCTCTGAAACTCCACCCATTTCACAGAGGAATCTCTCTCCATCCACTAATGAACAGGACTCATGAGAGTATCACCTCCTTACTTTTGCGGAGAATCACTGGAAGGGGTAATTCAGAATTCAATAAACATGCATCTGCAACAAACGTGCAGACAGATGTGTTTCCACTTTCAGGTGGTTTCTCTTTTGGTTGAATGTTTTTCTTTGTTTGCTTCTTTCTAGATCACTTTTGAAAGCTCTTGATATAATACACTAATTTTGCATAACAAGGTTTTGGCAGTGGGTTGGCTTCAGGGGCGTCTTCTATGAGAAGGTGCTAGAAGCTTCCCCCATGTCTGATGGAGCCAGTGACAGCTGGCTCCAAGCAGCACCCACCACTGGACAACGGCAAGCTGATCAGTGATGATGGCAACACCTCAGGGATGACATATTTACGAAGGGAAAAAAAAACAAACCCAAACCCACAACAGCAACCAGAAGAGGAAAGTGAGAATATGTGTGAGGAACAGCCCTGCAGGAACTGCAGACATCCAGGTCAGTGGAGAAGAGAAGGAGGAGGTGCTCCAGGTGCCACAGCAGAGATTCCCCGGCAGCCCGGGGTGCAGCATGTGGTGAGCCAGGCTGTGACCTACAGCCATGGAGGGTCACGGGGGAGGCACAGACCCCCCTGCAGCCTGAGGAGGACCCTACAGCAGAGCAGGGGGATGCCCAAAGGAGGCTGTGACCCCATGGGCAGCCCGTGCTGGACCAGGCTCCTGGCAGGAGCTGTGGCCCGTGGGGAGAGGAGCCCAGGCTGGAGCAGGTTTTCTGGCAGGACTTGTGACCCCGGGGGGACCCAGGCTGGAGCAGCTGCTCCTGAAGGACGGCACCCCGTGGGGGGACCCACGTTGGAGCAGTTTGTGAAGAACTGCAGCCCGTGGAAGGAACTCAGTGCAGAAGTTGGTAGACTGTCTCCTGTGGGCAGGACCCCAGGCTGGAGCAGGGAAGAAGTGTGAGAAGTCCTCCCTCTGAGCAGCAGATACAACGTGTGATGAACTGACCACAACCTCCATTCTCTATTCCCCTGTAAAGCTCACGGGGAAGAGGTAGAGAAATTAGGAGCAAACTGAACCTGGGAAGAAGGGTGGGGTGGGAAGGGTTTTTTAAGATTTGGTTTCATTTGTCATTATACTACTCTAATTTGATTGCTAACTTATTACATTGATTTTTCTTCCCTAAGTCAAGTGTGTTCTACCCATAACTGTAACTGGGGAGTGATCCCTTGATCCTTGTCCAGCTGAGGAGGTGGAGTGATGCAGTCACTTGGTGGGCACCTGGAGTCCACCCATGGTCAACCCACCACATATACAGTAGCAACATTTCTGCATTCACCAGACAGACTGAAGACATCAACACATTCAATATAGGATAAAGTATTCCACCAGATGCAATAATGACATAGCTGGAGCTACGTAATGATATGACATATTAGGACCCCATAAAGCAATGGAAAGGAGAATGAGATTATTATGCAGTTACCCTTTTACCTTAGTCGGTGGGATGTTTTTTATACTGTTTTCCTCAGTAGGATTCATTTGTAAATACAGCTTGTCTTCTGTCAGAAGGGTTAAATGAACGCAGGCAGGAGTTTCACATGCGAGTACACTTTTCCTGTTCCCTATCTTTTCTTTTTGTGTTATGCCTGTAATTTTAATATGACTCTATCTGTACTGTGAACAGAGATGTGTCCCAATGCTGTCAGTGAATGAGGTCAGGTTTTGACCATTTTGCCTTTTGACCAGGAAAAAATGATTTTTTTCTCTATATTACATTGTCAAACAAGTTCAAATCTCAGTGCGTTCAAATCATAGGTAGTGTTCCTTTTAACTCTTGATACAATCTCTGTAAAAGGTCTTGAAATGCAGAACCAGAACACAGCATGAAAGTTATGGACTCAATGTGTCCCTTTGCTTTTACATTTATCTTTTCTCCCTGCCCCCTTAGCAAAACTCATTAACAAGTACTTATCTGCCTATTCCAATTACTTCAATACTTAAGTTTAGAACATAAGGGATATTTTTCTAGGAGAATAGTGTAGAAGTTTATTAGTGACCCAAACAGCATTTTAGAGGTAGGAACACAATACTTCAGAATTTCAAAGATGAGTCATATATGAGTTTTTAAATCTGTGTCACTCCCACTGCTGGTTTGAACAAGAGAAGGCAGTCATTTCATTGGTACCTTTGTGAAAATTCTATTGTAGCAGCAGAAAATAATTCAGTATAAAATCCTTGAGAGAATTGGAAGGAAACATGGTGCTATTTCAGTAAGAAATACAAAAGAGAGATGAACCCAAGATGGACTAGAGATAACTCAATATTTGATAAAAAAATATTTGTTAAAATTTATCAAACCTGATATTTTTCTTAATTAAAAAGGTTTTTTTTTTGATAGCTAAAAAAGAGAGAGATGTATCTTCTAAATAATACTAAAAAAGGAAAATTCATTAATTCAAATGGGTGTATCAATTAACTTTTTAGCCCATGTCTCAGAAGTTAGAATTGTTTTAGGGTCTCACTCTAGGTACAGCCATGAATTTCAGGAAGAAATGTTTGAAAAGAACTTACCTGTGTCACCAATTTCTGTAACTGCATCAATCACATCTTCACTTCAGCGTCATCGATAGATTAATGTTGTCTGGAGGACTACAGTGTCCTGTAATGACAAGTTATAAATCATATGAAAAAGGAATCTATCATGTTCAGACAATAATAGCATAGAATACTCCAAACTGGGATGCAGAACATTGTGTTCATCTACCGTTTCTTCAAAGATACATTCAAGGTATATATTATTTTGTATGTTGTGTCTATATAACTAAGAAATGGAAAGAAAACGTGCATTGTATTATGGGTAATATACATTCAAAAGTTAAGTTTTAACCTTTACATTAAATTTCTGGTTTGTTTGTTTGCTTTTACAGGATCTAAAGGAAGAGGAATAATCCAATTAATCTATTATAATACCCCTAATTCTCTAAAATATCTTTTTACATGTGATGTCATAATTTTAAGGTTAATATTTTGAAGTCTTATTGTCATTTTGATATAAAGTCAAAGTTCTTCTCCTGCCATGGTTGTATGTAAAGATAATTCCTCACTTCCAATACCAGAGATACCAAACATCAGTAAGAGAGGACTCGATTAAAAGTTAAAAAGAAAGAAAAAAAAAAAAATCCAGATTTACTTCTAGGGGAAAAAAAAAAAAAGACATGAAAAAAGAAAAGGGAATAGGTATCTACAATGGTTAAACTGAAATAGGGGGTGAAGTTATCTTCTTTTTAATTCACATGTAAGAGCTTCAACATCAGTTTTTGACATTTATGTTAAGTGCTTCAGCAGTGGGTTGATTACCTATTCTGGGCTGAAATGCAGCAGTTAATCCGTCTGTCTCTCACACACATATATGGAAATTCAATTCAGGACTGCAAAAACCTTCAAGGATATAAGTTTTGTGAGAAGTGGCATATTCCAATAGAGGACTTAGGTTTAGTAGAAATGGGTTTTCTTCAACAGGAAAATTGTCACAGAATTTACAACCAGAATTAAAAGAAAAGCTTCAACTTCTGCTGATCCTAAACCACAAGGCATTCTACTTAAACCTCAGATCACTGTAATTAAGATCTGGAAGGAAATCTATATTAATGGTAAGTGTAAGCAAATTACTTTTTGGGAGGATTTCCAAAACAATCATGGGGATACAGACCTCCCTGAATTTTCTTAAATAAACAGTGACATTTTCAAATCTTCACTGCTTTAAAAATTCCTGGGTAGACAAGGTGATGTTAAATGTTCTCAGACTAATTCTACAAGCCCAGCATTACAGAGTCGTGGAACATTTTAAGTGAGAGGGGACCTCTGGAGGTCATTTAGTCCAATCACAGGCCAAGTTCATGAGACCTGATGAGATGCATCCTCAGGTCCTGTGTGAACTGGCAGATGAAGTTGCTAAGCCACCATCCATCATATCTAAGAAGCTGTGGCAGTCCAGTTAAATTTCCACTGACAGGAAAAGGCAAACACAACCCCCATCTTTAAAAATGGAAAAAGGGAAGACCTGAGAAACTACAGGCCAGTCAGTCTCACCTCTGTGCCTAGCAAGAACATGGATCGGATCCCCCTGAAAACTATGCTAAGGAACAGGGAAAATAAGGACGTGGTTGATGACAGCCAACATGGCTTCAATAGGGGCAAATCATGCCTGACAAAAGTTAGGGGCAGATAAGGGAAGATCAACCGACATCATCTACCTGGACACTATCCTGCATGACATCCATGCCTCTAAGTTAGAGAGACAAGGATATACAGGTGGACCACTTGGTAGGTAAGTAATTGACTTCATGATTGCACTCAAATATTTGCAGTCAAGGGAACAATGTCCAACTGTACACCAGTGTTGAATGGTGTTCCACAGCATGCGGTATTGAGACAAACACATTTCTTTGTCAGCAACATGGACAGTGGAATTGAGTGCACTTTCAGCAAGTTTGCCAATGACATCAAGCTGTGCAGTGCAGCTGACGTTGGAAGGGATGACATCCAGAGGGACCCTGATGGGCTGAAAGGGTGGGCATGTGAGAATAGCATGAAGTTCAATCAGGCTTAGTGCAAGGTCCTACATATGGGTCAGGGTGATCCCAAGCACAAGTAGAGGCTTGTCTAATGGAAGGTGTCCCTGACTATGGCAAGGGGGTTGGAACTAGATGGTCTTTATCGTCCCTTCCAACACAAATCATTCTATGATTCTATTGGCCTTGACAAATATACAAATACCATATATGATGATCTTTATACAAAGAAAATGTATAACCAAGCATGCCGCCAAGGCCACTGCCACTAACAGGGATCTCTCCACTGAGCCTTCATTGAGAAGTCCCATAGTATGTATTTTTAAAGGTAATTAATTGTAATGATTAAGGAGACATTTCTCTTTGATTTTTCACAAAAGAAATAGTATGACTGCAAGTACAAGCATCTAATTTAAGTTCCTTAGTGGGAACAAAGAGGTACATCAAGAAGACCGTTCATAATTACTTTTTTTTTTTTTTAATAACAACGTGTTTACATCAGAGAAAGCCAGAAAGATAAGGTTAGAGAAGGCACATAATATTTGGTGACTGAAGGCAAACATGAGAGATGCTACATGTTCTGTTTATGCTTGGTATGCAGGGAGTTTCTTGGTGTTAGAAAGTTCTTTGAATAAAGAATATTATGAAAAGAAGAACTTGTCTTCACAAAATTGAAGGACTGTGATTGGGCATAGCACTGTGCAATTTCATATGGAAAATTTAGCTGTGCCACTGTTACATTCACAAAATAGACAATTGTACTGATTTTTCTGTGAAAATACATTTAAAATTATACAGCTTACATGTGTCAGTAAGGTTGTTTATTTGGTGATATTTTTTTTTTTCCTAGAGAGGAATAAAATGGAAAAAAAAAAAGGCAAAGAAAGGAATTATCCTGGTGACAATTAATCTGGAAGTCAAGTTCATACAAATATATCTTTAAAAGTCCTAAATATTACCATCAGTTCTACTTTTACTAGAAAGTAAAACTGATGAAAAATAAAAGGCAAAAGAAATGTTGAAAAGTGTTATTTGGAAACATTCTGTTTCTCCTATTCATTAATGCTTTACATTCTATTATAAAATAAACTATCATAACACTGTGTGTAAATTTTGACAGGTTATAATATTTTGAATGTCTTTTGTCTTACTTCTGAAATCAAATACAGTTTCCACACCTTGAAATCATTGTTAGAGCTCTAACTATCACAGTACATCAGGACATCCTGTGATGATGTTCTGGACATAGCTAGAAGCTAGACTTCTAGTGCTGTGTGACTTTTCAGTGTCTTGGCACTTAAAGAGCTGGTTTTCTTAAGATATTCGGCCTCCCACGTAACAAAATACGTGGTACATTTTGGTTTTACCCATAGATGGATCCACCAAACCAGTTAAAGCATCTATTCAGACATTCTAGAACTGCGTAAAGTAGCAAAGTAACTTTATATTTTTTTAAATTAGTCACCAAAATAGTGAACCAGAATTTCTGGTCCACTAAAACTTCATGTAAAGTTAAAATTTGTAACTGATCTTGCTGATAACTGTGCCTTTGTGCACCTAATAAGTCATCTGAGACAAAATCAATCTTTTTAGAAAAGGCTCCGATGAGCTCCATCCTTCAGGACTGCCAACCTTGTAGAACAGATTTCTATTTAAATTTCTCCTCTGCTTTCAAAAAAATGAGTATGAACAAGATCAGAAACACATGTTCTCAGCTGCCAATTTACCATGTTCTAACAGAGATAGAAAAGTGAAAAAGATAAGGTAGCTACAACTACATTTTCTTAGCTTTTAGACCAGGTTATGAAAGTATGATGTACTGCCAGTTCTGATTATTAGAATTATAACATTCTGATTATGTTTCTTGCACATACAAATATTTAGAATATTGTCATAATTTTTGTAAGCAATGATACACTTCATAAGCAATGATACCTTTCTACATTAAGAATAGAACTAAACCTTGAGTTAATTCTCTTGCTTGCTCCTAATAATTTCAGTGGGACTGCAATTTCAGTTTCCTTGACACATTGGTCTGGACAGCCCCCCTTGCTCAGTAAAAGAGAAAGAAAGCTAAATGCATGAGTAAAGAAAAGTCTGTTTTTTAAATCTGCCACTTTCAGTTGTCAGAAAGTGGGATTAGTGCATTTTGGACCAGAAAAGGGGCAAGGAAAGATGGAGATGGGAGACTTGAGGAACAAGCAAGCAGCACGGAGAATGTAGTAAAGCTCTTGTTCAGCAAACCCAATCAGTTTGCCACTCACTCCTACACATAGTTAGTAGTGCTCTTGAGTTCAAAAGGGAAAACCTGTATACGGAAAGTTATGGAAGTATTAAAGTGATGTCAGAGACCCCACATTTGTTTGAGCTCTAAGCTGCCAAAATGTCGTATCAAAAACTCTCCAAGCCTTGAAAAAAAACTTTATTTTGTGGGAAAAGAAAGATTTTAATGGCCCAATTTCTTGCTTCCACAAACATGTTTAATAGCTTCTGAGATTCTGAACACAGAAAAATATACTTAATGACCTAAGACAGCAATTTAAATAATAGTTTTAAACTTTAGCCTGCTCTGTAACGTTTCTTAGCAATTTAACGGAAGACTTTTTACCTCATTAATTATTAAATGAATGTATTTTCCTTACCACTTGAAATCTTAGTGAGCCAGTCTGTGTGGAATTTAAAAGTCACAGCTACCCAGCTCACGGCAATAAAAAGACATTATGAAGTGCAGAGCTGACTACTTGTTTTAAAAAACAAGCATTTCTAAGTGAGATTGTTTGGTCACCTCTGGTGATCAAGGAGCTCTAATAGCATGAGTGGGGTGAGTCTTGATTTAAGGAACTGCAGTCCTTTAACCAGTGTATGAAGTAGACCTTTTAACATGATCAAGAGGGCAAACTAAATACGTGTTCAACACAATAATTCAAAGCTAAATATATAAAACAACTTCTGAGGCTGACCATGGTCCTTTACACTGTACTCACTACACTGCAGGCATAATGCAGAGATGTGGACCTCAAAGTCATTATATGTAGAACTAGTTTTCAAGCAGTATAACTAAAATAGATATAGGCACTGTTGAGTAGAGCTGTACTAAGTTTTTGCACAATGAATCTGTTTCTCTGTTCAGTGCTACAGTTTTGAGTATTTTCAATAAAGTTGTGGAAGACACTGAAACAACATCATACAATCAGCTCAGTAGATTCCATTTTTTTCAAGTGAAAAATTAACAAGGGAAAAAGAAAATCCCTATAGATAACCTTATTAACAATTTTTCAACTTACTTACGTGAATGATTGGCTGTTTTAGGCATAGATTTGATGGGAAAAGAGATTAAAAGAGAAGATGGAGCTAAGAGGATGTGGTTTCTTCTTCAGATTACGAAGTCTTGGTGCAACTATGCTAGTTTAGATACATAGTCAAGCAGGTCTGTAAAAACTGCATATTCAGCAGTGTTATATACTGAACCTATTTTTGTTCTATTCATTAGCAAAAAGAAAGGATAAAGACACAGAATGGTAGGGGTTGGAAGGGCCCTCTAGAGATCTAGTCTAACCTCCCTCCAGAGCAGGATCACC
>NW_010249463.1:0-22278 GCF_000690775.1 Eurypyga helias
CAAGTCCTTTTCCTCGGAGCTGAGAGGAACATCTGAGAGTTATTACAGTTGTGTCCTAAAAAAACATTATCTGCAGCTTAGTCGAGTCCCAGCTTTTCCTGACTGAGCAGAGCCCATGTTTATGTAACTTCCAGGATCTTCTACACATCTACAGGAAAAATTGTAATATTGGTGTTTCTTGATTCCAGGTAAAAAATAATCAGAAATTCTAGAGAACTCCAAAACCAGAGTGAAGGAATTGTTTCTAAAACAAACAGGTTTTGTTTACTAATTGAATTATATTAGTATTTTGGTCTATATATTTTCAGATTTTGAGTCAATAAGTCAGATATTAAGTCTTATTCACAGTCTCTTAGATGGAAGTTACCACTATAACACCGTATTCTGAAACAGCACAAAAAATATTTTCTTGTAATATTTTATTCATTATTGTGAGAATGTTATTTATTAGTAGGATATACAGTGCCAAATGACAACTGTTTTTTTTTCAAATATTTCAAAATTAAGTTGATAATAACCAATTGAATAAATGTTTTTTTCTTCCAGTGGAGAAAAGCTCTAGCAACATCACCATAAACGTGGAAACATATGAAGAAATCAACAACAATGCATAATCATCATACTGTCTTTTTAATTCTTCTTTTGTAGTACTGATGAAATCTAAACCTACTTGGTTGATAAAATCTAACAGGTTCATATGTTTTCAGTAAATCTGTTTTTTTGGAAACAATGGATGAAACAGGTAGTCAGGTAGGCATAGTAATATCTTAAACACATACCAAGTGCTTAATCTAAAGGCAGTTCTAAAACTAATCTGTGTCTCCAACTATTTTGAAACTCGGACTTCTTCAGGAATGTAGATTCAATGGAGTGACATCATGACCAAACCCGATTTATCAATGGCAAATAGCAAGAACTCCATATTGCATGTCCTTTACCGTGCAGGTCATTGTACAGCACCAGCACATCAGAAGTACAGTAGTTTACATTCAGTGATGATCTGTGATGTTAACAACTAAAAAGTAACTGTGATGAAACTGAAAGGAACTGAAGTAAAAAAGTAACTGAAAGGAAACTGTGATGTTAACAACTGAAAAGTAACAATAAAGCTGAAGGTTTTTCTAAAAATGAAAACTATTTATTTAATTCTAAACCCTGTCTTGGAAATTAACAAAATAGTTTGCATTTTCTATATTTTTTAATTTTTTAGAAGCAGCCTCTTATATGATCTGTGATGAGCAATAAATAGATGAATTGAATGACAGCTGAGGCATAGTTAATATTATCTCAATGACACTTGTGATTTGAAAGAAGAACACACTTTGTACATGAGTGAGCATGAAGATATCCTCACAGCTGCAAGGGCTGGTCATAGAAAGCAGCTTTGTTTTGTTCACATGCTTCCTTCCTGTACTGTAAAAGCATTTTCTTGTTTACATATGATGAGATTTAATTCCGATGGCTTGGGTTAAAAAAAAATGCAGTCTATATCTGAACTAAATATAAAGGCATTGGAAAAAAAAACCCCAAAAACCCAAACTATTGTTATACAAGCTTTCCCTTCCCATATCAGCAAAATGCCATATCAGGGGATTTCACTAGTCCAACAGTAACATTTTCTTTTGCCAAGACCTGTGCTGTTGCTTCACCAGGCCCTGTACTAAAAAAGAAAATCCATACAGACACTGCTTGATAAGAGCCTTCATAATGCTGACCTCAGTAAAATGAGATATATTTTCTTCTCTTTAAAGGATGTACACTGGTCTGTAAGGTTTTTTGTTCAGCATTACCCTGTTCTAAGGTAAACCTCAAATATAAGATATCACAAGAATGAGGTACTAAATCAGTGGTGTCTTTCCCAGTAGCCCTGGGGATCAACAACAGTGGATCTCAAAACAAAACAAAACAAATATTTGGATGACACAACCTACTAAACAATCAAAAGATATTTTAATGTCCACACACAACTCCTTGAGCTGCTTTTTATTTGTGAAATCTGGTTCATCATAAAGCATTTGGTTATAAAAGAAAGAACATAATGTTGACCACAGGTCTGGTATGATTTTCTGCTACTTCATATGTAGTAGAATAATTTCAGTGTTTGATTGTTCTTTCCTAAAATTAGACACTTCACTGATAAGGACTAAAGTCTTCTTTTTGTGGGGTGGTGTGGGTTTTTTTTAAAGGACTAAAGTCTTCTTTTTGCGGGGTGGTGTGGGGTTTTTTTTGGTGTTGTTTTTTTGGTTTTGTTTGGGGTATTTTTTTATGTCTGGAAGGACACATCTGAAGACCAATTCAGATTTTCAGGAAGATGACTTGTCCTTGGAAGTTTGCCTCTTTTACCGTTGATTGAACAGGTTGCACAATCTCCATTCTTGGAGATAATCAGAACTTGACTGGACAAGACTCTGATCAACACAATCTAATTTAAAACCGAGAGACAACTTTGAAAGAAGACCTGGTGTGATTGGTTTTGGAGGGCGTTTGATCAAGTGACTTCTAGAGATCCCTTTTAGTTTCAGTTGTGATGCTATTTTCCTTTCTTTGGCACTACAGTAAGTGTCTAAGGACAGGCAGGCTGAACTTGAGACTGTGAGTGGAACATATAGATCAGAAACCTGCAGGAAAAGGAAGAATGTAATATTTTTCCTTAATAGGCAATACTTTATTACTGTCACATAACTGTAGTTAGGGGGGAAAAGTCTTTCAATCATACAGTAAAGTGCTCTTAGCATCACAATAGGATATGTGGTCAGAAAGACCATATGCTACTTTTCTTTTGCAATAGTAATGAGAATTCTTTTTCAGAAAACTGTATTGTCCGTATAAATTATTCACCAGTAGAATAGGCTGTGTATAGATTTCTTAAAAGGAATATTTCATTAATATGACAAATTACATCTTTAGCTATGAAATGCTTAGTTACCTCCATGAATTTAGTTGGAAAAGACACACCATCTTATATTTCACACTGTGGCTGTGTATTCAGCAGAACTATTTATAAAATCCCTAAATCCGAGCATCCTGGGGTCCAAGCATGTATGGTCCAAGCATTAATTAATTTAATTTCAGGTTATTATTAGTTTTACTGTGATATGATAAATACAGGCCTGTTGCCTTCAATTAATTTCCTTTAAGTTTTTTATCTAAATGGACTTACTCTGATACTTAAATCAGAATGTAGGGGTCATTGATTGTATTTACCACTTTGCTACTAACTTGATATGAGAGAAGATGATTAGATTAAAAAAAAAAAATCTTGAATTACTGCCTTATATGTGTGACTATTATTTTCCAGCCCACTTTAAACACAAATACTTATGACAATGCCCTGATTTTCTTCGTGATCTGCTTGCAGTACCAGCTGTGGATGGAATAGCAACATTCTTGGAGGTTCAAGGATGTTATTTCTTCAGAAATCAAATTTTTTTTTTTTTAATTTTTCTTGATTAAAATGTTTTGAACTGTGTGTACTTCAGGTATCCATAAAACAGGTTAATTGTGGCAATTTACTATGTGTGTATTCTCACTTCCTCCAAATTTGAAAAACCTCATTAATGGAAACCATCTTTTTTGGGGTTTAAGCCAATTCATTTTGCAGGGACTTGTACATCAGCATATAAGTGAGTTTCAGAGACTTAGGAATGGTAGCTGTGCATGCTGCCATATTCAGCCTGCATGTAGTTCTATGTTCATCACCTTAATTTTTATTGGTGTAGCCGTATACTGACAGTTTTCTAAAGTTTAATCAACCAATGTTTCCTAGGCATTTGCAGATGTTAGATGAAACATGGAACATTAATGGAAAGGGCTTTTACTTCTACTACTAAATTAACTTTCATTTGCCTTTTTAAACAACTTTTAACAGTGTTATGTATATTCTGATTCAAGGAGCACTCAGTCTTCAAGCATTTTTATCATGCAGTTTTTGTGAAAAGGTTTCCAGTCTTTTTGAAAAGCTTTGCTGCTTCTGATTTAGTGCAGCATTGTTCACTTCCATCTGACACACTTCTAGTTTAAATATTTTAACCATGAGATGCAGGTCAAGGTGTACTGTTAATTACAAACCACCCATTGTTGTTTCCTTTGAAAAAAGCTCTTTAATAGAAAAAAAGATGAAAGGCAATGCAGCTGGCAGTGAAATAGCATGAAAATACTGCTTTCCTTCTTCAAAGGCCTTGTTTACAAAATGTAAGGTCACTTTGGTTGAAATTGAAAATACAAGCACAATAAGGTAGCTCCAAGGATCACTCTGAAGGCAAACTAAACTTCAATTAAAGGCCTTTTTTCCTTTTCTTTTTTTTTTTTTTTTTTTAAATTTTATTCCCTGGAATAAGAGCAATTGCAAAACTTGCTGAACAAAACTAAACTTCACATCCACTTTCAAGGTGGTTTATGTAGATACATACACAACAAATTACAGTTATCATTTAGGAAAAAAAACAGTGACAAGGCTTTTTACCGTGAGTTTCTCCTCACATACTTGCTTCAGATCTGATGGCACAATAATTTGAAAGTCTTTGAATTTGTTTGCCTCTATCAGGTGAATTCTAAAAGAATATCAGTATTCTAATTATACAGTGAGTTAAATTATCTGTTAGAGCTAAACGCTCACCAAATAATCAACCTACTTTTTATTTTGATTGGCCATACTAGCAGATTAAGCTGCTAATAAAGAAAAAGACAGATGTCAATCACTGCAGCATCTCAGCAATCTGCAAATGACTAAGCTTATGCACTTTAATAATCCTGCTTATTTTAATGGTAAGGGGTGGAAATCTGAAAGAAAAACTGATTACAGCAATGAATTACTTATTTTAAAAGATCCAATTTAGCATAAATCTATTTTTTAAAACGTCTTCTTCTTGATTGCATATCATTTTTCTTACCAGTGGAGTATTAGTAATAATTTTACTTTAAATAAACACCAAAACCCCTAAAAAAGCCCAAACAAACCACAGAAAAAACCAAACTACAGCAAAAGTAACAAAACAAAACAAATAAACAAACAAAAAATTTAAAAGGAACTTTTTTTAAATATAGTAGATACAATTCAGCTCTTTAAGACAACACAGTTTTGTCTTGCCTACTTGTTATGATTAGTAAAGTAAAGAGAAGCAATGGAGTAAAGTCAGGATTCTCACTTTTGATGCTCAGCATGGGTGGTTTAGTATCAAAAGAGTAGGTGTGTCCCTAGCAGAGCAATTTTTCTTGATGCCACTCAGGTAACTAGGCTTCTTATACATGTGATGGGCACATCAGACCTAGAAAGGCAATTTCAATAGGTTGGTTGTTTTTTTCCCCTATTTTTTCCTTTTGTTTTTGATCCCAGGTGAAGTATAACAGCTAGGATTTTGCAAGCAGTGATGCCATTAACTCCATGTTTCCATAATGTAGTGTTGCATCAAGAGCAAAGCCGTTAGTCACCTCCTTCTGTACATTTTACAGACTTTTGTTGCAGTACCACAGATGCTCAGATGTTTATATATCACCACATCACCCTTGAGTATTTAGACATATGTGCATTGGTATTATGCAGGGGGCTCTGCAGCCAGTTAGTAGGAAATATTGCCTGACAGAGGGAGGCTTGAACTTTGCTGAAGCACAGGGGTGTGTTTGAGGGCTGTGTATGGGCTATCTCCACCTGCTCTTATTCCAGAGAAACAAGTCCTCTTCTGGGGGTATGTGCTGAGCTGAGCTAGCCTTGCTGCTTAGCCTGGAGGTCATACATCTACTCTGCAAAGGGCAGGAAGCAGTTCTAATCTCTTCTCTAATGATTACTTCTGTTAAATGACTTCCAAGCAAAACCCATAAATTATCCTAAGAAAGTGGATCAGAACACTGGACTCCTGCTCATGGCCGAGTGGCTTAATCATTTCATAATGTGGCCTCTTTCTGCTTAAACAGAAATATATGGGAGATTTAGAGATGTATTCTTTTATTCATGGGTCTGAATGCCACTCCAGCCTCCTGTTAGGTGGTAGGATCACTCTACGTAAGTAATGTACATAGAGTATTTATTGCTCTAAATAGGTAATCTTAAATATTTATATGGCTCCAACTAATTGTACTGAAAAGGAAAGGTAATAAACCAAACCAGAATGAATTACATACTTCTAAACACAAACGTTTCCAAGCTCAAGAGATCTGAAGTCCCAGAGAGGTGCCTAAAATTGTCTCTAAAAATGTGAGTTTTATGACTCACCTCTCTGAGGTCATACAAGAGAGTATGTCAAAGTAGGAGATTGCACAGAAATGGAGCCACATAAGGCCCATGTCAGTGTACTTAACATCATTCCCCAACTTTTGCAATTAAGAAAGGGGAAACCCAGCGCTGTCACTTAACTCTAGTGGAGTGTATTAAACCCACTGTTTAGCTTTTTCTTCTTAGTGAGGTAGATGGAGTAGCAAACTTGCTGTCCTGGACCAGGTGTTAGTTAAGGAGAATCTGGGGTTTTATGTGTACCTGTTTTCCTTTCCCAAAGCTCATGACCCCGTCTACAGTCATATTCCTATTCCACAGCCTTGTCATGCAAGGATAGGGTCATTTTGAGTATTCACACAAATTGTAAACACTGTCTGATCACCTCACAGAACTTAACTTATGTAGTATTAAAGCTTTTCTTTGAGGCAACTTTCAAATACAATAGGATATATATTTATCCAATTATATATACCCAATCTATAAGTGTATATATATATATATACATATAAATATATGTATGTGTGTATAGTCTTTCTACAAGGAAAGCCAAAACATGATATATTTCCAAGATTTACTAAAACATATTAAAATATTCTTGAAGGAAGAACAAAATAAGCCCTTGTCCAATAGAGAAGTGAAAAAGCGTTCTTTCTTTTTCATGTGGAGCAAAGAACTCCACATTTACTGCATGCGTCACAGAGAATGAGCCAACTCCCCAACAGATAACTGTAAATATGAGATTCTGGCAGACAGGTTAGGATGCAGGAAGGCATGCGTTTGTCTAGAAATTCCTTTTACACAGAAAGACAGGGTTGTAGGAAAGTCAAAATAACAACAGCATATTATCAGAAGGAGGGAAGAGCTAAGTTGGAGTGAACAGACCTGACAAACAGAAGATTAAACTGGCAACACATTTCCCAAGATAAAAAAATCATCAAACCTGGAAAGGCAATTTCAAGACATGAGGGGGTTTTGGCAGTGATGTTTATTTTTTTAATTGGAGGTGAAGTGTAGCATCTAGGAGGTTGGAAGCAGTGATGCCATTAACTATAAATTTCTTTAAGACAACAATAGAAACCAATTAGTCCCCTCATTCCGTGCATTTTACCAATTTACCCTATGGTACCAGAGATGCCTTGATATTCATACAACACCAAATTTCTCATGAGTATTTAGACTGATGTTTATTGATACTGAATCTCTCAAACATTGCCTGCAGCACCAGTTGTCACCACACCACTCCACAGCTTGATTCTCTCTATCTGCTCACTTCCAGACTCGTATCATCTGCAGACTTGCTGGCTGTTGAATTGACATAGGAGGAACATCCCCGACAAAGAACATCATATGCCTTAAAGGAGATGGTCATAAAGGAATTCCAAGAATCTCTAGTTTATCTCAACCTCCTTTTTTTGTGCTAAGAATATTGTTTTTTGAATAATGATAAACTCAGCATTGGTGGTCACAGCTGAAAAACTGAATGGAGGGGAGCTATCAGTCATTGCCAACTCCACAGCCTGGTTCACACCTGTGCTGTGTTCATCTTGCCTCGGAGTGAGTCAGTGAGGTTTTCAGCTATAAAGAATGAAGCAAGCTGAGAACTGACTTTGTGGATTGTCTTATACTGCTCTGTCTCTTAATTACTATTTAAGCAGAAGCTGATTAATGCCATGAAAACTGAAACTTAATAGAGATAAAACAAAAGTTATGCATGAAATGAAAAAGCAGTGAAAGCTTGAAAATGCACTAAATCCTCTATGTTACCGATATATAACCCCAGCCCCCATGTGACCATTAAGTGTCCCTAAGGATTTCAACACTAATTTGTTTGACTTTTAGTTAAAATTAGGCAATCAATTTCTTCCCCTAGGTAGTTGCTTAAGGCCACATTCATTGTACATCCAATTTGCTCAACTTCTGTGAAGAGAACTTTAGCATATTAACATGAGTTAGATGTAGGGCATGTTAGATTTGGAAATGATGGCTCTGATTCTTTCCTTAGTTACTCTGAATTTAACTCTCTTAGATGAGCATGTTGGTGTTTCATGTCAGCACATGTTTATTTCTTCTTTACAACATGAAATATCAGGGTTTGGGTGTAAAAAAAGTGTATCTGGGTTGTATTATCTGGCTTTCGCTATACAGAAAATCAGATTAGGGATGGCAATTTTTATCTATACAAGTTATGAATATTTGGAATATCTTCCCTTCCAACAACTCAGAAAGTATTACCAAATGTCTGCAAACATAATTCCTTCCATTTGAACAATGATACATGCAAACCAAATTTAGATTCCTCATGCCTATTTCAACACTCCTACCTGGAAATCTGGAATGTGTATGTTCTCTCAAACACAGGACACAGAAAGAAGTCAGCAGTTACAGTAGATAACTCTCACCCTTGAACACTAAAACCCGTGTTAATTTCCAGGAATGGTTTCACTGAATGCAGCTAAAATAATGACTGCGAAGAATTCAGGGTCAAACTTCAGTGCTGTTTAGCTGACATTAATTTCTCTTATTTCTAAGTTCACATTAAGTAATTAATTGCTTAAATAATTGCTTGATTTGAATACTTACATTTTAATATTAATCAATTCAGTCATTTTAAAGAAATACAGTACTCAAAATGAGATTCAAACATGTCACCAAAGCAATTTATTAAGTAATTAAAATTACTCCTAGACATGACAAATTACACACTTTAAATAATTCAATTAAAATACGATTATTGCCTCAGTCTAAAATTTTAAACTACAGTAGACATTCCACCATAAATAAATAAATAAACAAACAAATGACCCCCCAGAGGTGATCAGAAATGTTTGGATTCTTTCTTCCTTTTGACATTGGTGTTAAGAGATTGATGTTTTACTTTATTGCCATGGGTTTCACTTTGAGACAGCAAGGTTTTCTGCTGATTAAAAATGGGCAAAGCAAACAGCATTTCAAATGGGAAATAGTAAGATGCTCCAATAGCTTCTTTGCTCCAGCCTGTTGCTCCCCTAATGGGACATGTTGTGTTGTGGATCACAAAATGGGCTGGTACCCAAACTGTTTGTTCCACGGGGCAGAGGCTCAGAGGAATGAGCAAAAATAACAGACCACGGAGGGTAAGGATAGAATTTCACATATCTTTGTTTATCACTAATCACTCTTGAAATGAGTCACACGTGGTTTGTGTGAGTTACAGATGTGAGAAGTAGTCATGGGGCTACTTGCAGCAGAAAGCCAAGCTTCACAGTAAGCACTTTCTGCAGCATCTCTTCTCCTGGCTGTACTGCTGGGAGGTTAATGATCTGGAGTCTGAACTGCTTCTTCAGCTGCTAGCTGAACTGATTACAGCTGAGATACACAAACAGGTAGATTTAACTGGAGAGAGATTTTCGTAACAGCTGCTATGCATGTGAATACACCGAGTGGGATTCAGCTCACTGAACTTTAGCTATTACAAATAAACTTTCTTTAAAACTATTCTATGGGTTTTCTCTATGTTCAAAAGAGCTGGACAAAGACACCTGGAATATGATTTGTCTCATCTTGCAATAGCATACAACTATACATACAGCCCTGATGGCAAAGAAAACTGATTCCTAGTTTGCCCCCTGACTGTATGATGAATTCCAAGATTTTTTTTTTTTTTTTTGAGTAAAGTAGCTAATTCTACCTGAGAAGCCACTTAGATATGGTTCTACAAAGTTTTCCATATGTCTTGCTCCCAAGGGGTAGCTAAACCAGATTTGTCTTGTGCACTCAACTGATTCCTCAGCGCTTGTCCAGTAGTCCATGTACACCCATCCCCAGTCAAGACACACTCCAAGACATTTAACACAAGCCTAAGCACCATACTTTAAAAAAATTATGAAGAAATATCCATCTTTGTCTTACAGACACGTGAATGTTTTGGGATGGAGGGTTTAGAGCTGCAGGGAATATCAAGGTCATAGACATGCTGTCAGTCTGTTAGCTAGGTCTAGACAGTATAAACAACAGTCCTGGGAGCCAGTCAGTACCCTATCTGAGTAATGGGCACAGATTCAGAGAGTAGAGAATTCTTTCTCTGAAGAGTCTAGAGAACTAAGGTTAGATACCTAATGTGGTTTATCCCCATATGGCAACTAAGTACCTCTCAGCCACTCACTCACCTCCTTGATGCAGGTGTGATGGGGGAGAGAATGAGAAAATAACTCAAGGCTTGAGCTAAAAACAGTGGAATAGGACAACAATGGAAGAGGAAATAATAACAACTATATTGCTGATAAAGGAATATACAAAACCAAGAGATGCACAGTGACTGTCTCTGAGCAGCAGCTCCTGCCTCCTGGCCAACTCCAGTTTTATACACTGGGCATGATTTATTATGGTAGGGAATATCCTTTTGGCCAATCTACTGCCTCCAACCTTCTTGTGCACCTCCTTGTTAACAGAGCAAGGCAACCTGGAAAGTCCTTCTCTTAGAATAAGCACTACAACTACTTATCAACAACTGAAAAACCAGTGTGTTATCAACATTATTCTCATATTAAATCAAAAACACCGCACTATACCAGCTATTAGGAAGAAAATTATCTTAGCCAAATCCAGGACACAAAACCTGTAAATAATCTACTTAAAAGCCATGCTTTCTTATGGATGTCCAGATGAAATTTGATAATAAATCTTAGACTGTTTCCTCCTTCTAAGTTAGTTCACAAAGACCAACAAGAAACTCCCCAGAAATATTCTTAGCTGGATCATGGGTCAGCATGCAGGTCAGGAATCATGTAACACTAAAACTACCCGACACTGGTCTGTTGCATTTGTTGTCTGAGCAGTAACTGCCCAGGACTGCATAAAATTAATCACTACAAAAAGAAAAGTTCAATTCGATTTCTATTTTAATCTGAAGCTCTACAAGCAAACCAATTTTATAAATTTTGTGATAGACGATAGAAGTTTGTATAAGTGCATGAATGTATATATGAGTCTGTATGTAGTACAAATTCTACACATATACTTGTTTGCATATATATGTATATATGTATATCTATCATTATATAAATAATGATAGATGTATCATTATAGATGTAAGTTTAAATAAACAGTTGTTTTATGTGGTTTTGTTCAGAAGAATTCTACAAGTTACAAAAATTCTTGGATTACCCTACAACTAGCATTGTTGTCTACTTTCTATCTTGAATAAAAGTAAGGAAACAGATGTTGCTTATATTCTACAGGAAAATTCTGTAGGAAATTACAGGAAACATTAAAATCATTGAAATCTATGGATTGCAGCTGGATTTCCAAGGTTGCCTGATTGTACCTCAAGTACCAGCTTTAGTTGTGATTTCACTATTACAAATGGCCTCAGAACTGCATTCTTTGTCTTTCATCTATCTTTGTTTTCAAAAACTTATATTAATATGTAGGTACATGGAGGAGAATCCCAGTGCTCTGAATCAGCAACGAAGAAATAGGTTTTAGTAGTGAGAAGAAAAAGACTATTTGGAAGGATCTTGTCAGTTGAAGAATCTCTTTATTGTGCGGGTAGCATCACATTAAAACATGTAGTTGCTTCTCTTAAATCTTGGTAAAAGAAGTATTTCTCAAAAAATTATTTATATTTTCTTTCTGGGGAAAAGAACTATGAAAAAGACAGAGGGTGGCTGCTTTACAAATATCCTTTATTCAAGTAATTGCTGTTTACACAGAGGCCAAGCTTGTGGTTGTTCTTATTCTTGACAGCCTTCCATTGAAATGCATGGCTGTGTGTCAACACCTTTAGGAATTTTTAAATAGCTTTATTTTCACCTAATAATAATAATTTCTTTCTCTCAGGCTCTGCTTCTCTTCTCACATGTATCAGCTTTCCTCAACTGAATTGCGGCAGTTAGTCCTATGCTGAACAATGTGAATAAAGGAGAAATTGCCATTACTACCCTGTTTTGATTGCAACACAAATAAACAGATACCTATATTGAAATTCCAAGTTACTGCATCATAGAATGATAAAATGATCTAATAATGGAATGGTTTGCGTTGGAAGGGACCTTAAAGATCATCAAGTTCCACCACCCTGACATGGGCAGGGACACCTTCCACTAGACCAGGTTGTTCTGAGCCTCATCCAACCTGGCCGTGAACATTTCCAGGGATGGGACACCCACAACTTCTTTGGCAACCTGGTGCAGTGCCTCAACACCCTCTCTGTGAAGAACTTCTTCCTGATATCTAATCTAAACTTCCCCAACTTTCAGTTTAAACCCATTGTCCTATCACTACAGGCCCTTGTAAAAAGTTGTGTCTCCCCCAGCTTCCTTGTAGGTTGCTATTGTCCAACTTCATGAGGTTGGCACAGGCCCAGCCCTCCAGCCTGTCCATTTCCTGCTGGATGGCATCCTTGCTCTCCAGTGTGTCAACTGCAACACACAGTTTGGTGTCATCAGCAAACTTGTTGAAGATGCACTCAATCCCATCATCCACGTTGCTGACAAAGATGCTAAACAGTACCGGTCCCAATACTGACCCCTGAGGAATGCCACTTGTCACTGGTCTGTACTTGGTCATCAAGCTGTTGGTCGCAACTTTTTCCACATAAGTGATACCAGAGTGAGTCCACTATACAAGTCATAATTGAGCCATTTTTAGGTATACTTGCATAGGGAAACCAAACACTTTGGTAAATTTCTGAGATAACTCAGCATGTTAAACTATTTCTATGAGCCTGTACTGCTGGGAGGTTATGAGTCTGTATTTTTAGCTTGGAACCCCAAAAAAAACTATCAACACAGTGTGTTAAAGAATTAATTAATATAATAGTCTCAACCTCTCAGCAGAGATAATGACTTTGGGTGCAGCTATATCAACACAAGCACAAATGCTTTTAGTACCCAGCCTAGATCTACTTAAGGCAAATCCTGTATATTACAGAGATATTCCTGGTGATGTCAGGGTATTGTTTGAAGTTATTTACATCCACTCTGCAGTGATAAATAGAATTAGACTCAAAGAATTTCTATTACTCAAAGGAGATTATTTCCACCAAATTTCACACTCTACCTTTAGAGTGAAGATCCCATTGGAACCATGTTAAAAGGTTAATTTGAGTTTGAGAAGCCAGAGATTCTTCTGTATATTCAATATTTTCTCTATTTACTTCCAAAATTTTTGTTAAGTTTGGAAAGGTGGCAGTAAATAAAAACATATAGAGTATATATTATAAACACAGTTCTATTAACATATTAATGTAAAATTGGTAATTGTGAATTCAGCCAAACATTAGATTCAAGTTATTGCTGAAAGAAGAATGATGTGGTATCCACACTATGATGCTGGAATAGTTACAGCAGCATAATTGTGGCATCAGTGAAGCATGAATGCTGTCTAATTATCATAATTGAAGCTCTTGCAATTATGCTGTCATTTCATTTATATTAACACATTTAGTTGAGGTATCAAGGTATCCAGGTTCTATAGGTTAAATCAAGATTTACTTTTCTGTATTTGCTTGGATAAACCATACACTTTGCCACCTACTTGAGATTTAATTGTGATTAGTTAGTGTTTTGCACAGGCAGGAGGCATTCTGCAGTTATGACGACAACAGCATTTTGCAGTTCAGTCAGATCCTCATTCTTTGAGATATATCATAACAATAAGACTCTAAGATGGTTTCCCACCCCTTTGATTCATTTAGATTATAAATACGTCCTTTTGCCTACACATTGTAGAAATGTGAAATCATATAAAGCTGGTTCATACCAGTAGCAACTAAACCTTATTATTACCTCAGCACTGATTACTATGGAATGAGTGTGTTATCCAGAATTCAAGTTCTGTCCTATGAAAAAATACCATCACATATATCATTAACTTGGTTTTTATACGATCACACATAGACAGGTGTTTTTGCTTTTAATGAAGTAGCAGCAGTTATTGTGCTCAGGTCACAAACTGAAACAGAATGGCTAATTTTTAGAGGGTGTTTCTAGATTTTTATACTGAGGTATCGGAGCTGTGACCTTTTCTGGCATGACCATAAAATGCAGGTATGGTAATGAGTATCATCCCACTGTTTTCTTGTTCTCTAATCATCCTTTTCTCTCTGTTTTTGTGGCTTTTTGTTGCCTTTTTCTGTTGGCTCTGAAACAGATAATAGCCCTTCCGTATAGGTTTTATACAAAGCCGGTAACATAGGATCTCTGATCCCTGACTGTAGTTCCTAGGTAGTACCACCACAAAATACTTCAGCAGATGAAAGCATTCGTATTTTCAATATACCCTGTTTCATCTTCAAAAAAAGCCTGTGCACCTTTGGAAAGCTGCTCTTAATAGGGACATACAGCTTGTTGCTCACCATAGTTATCTGAGTAAAAGTGTAATGCAGTTAATAAGAGTTACTGGGGATCAGGAGATGTCTAATAATTAGATTAACAATGGTAAATTGACTATATTATTGAGCTCTGAGGTTTTCTTTATTGCAACATCATTTTCAGGATGGTCACATTTATTTTCTGATACTATGAGAGGTGTAAAGTGTTGCTGGAAATACAGAAGAAGAATCTATGCAGATCTAAGAGCTGTGACATCAGAGGGAGGAACAAAACAAGGAAAAAATTATAGAGGTTCTTGCAAGTAAAGACATCTCAAAAAAAACCAGCTAAACTTAGGAACCCTTAGTAAGTTAAGGAAAGGAAATAACACCAAAAAAAAATGTCAAATGTAAATGCTATGATCTCAAACCGAATTCTACCTTCAGTGTGGAAGTGGTACCTAGAAAATTGGATCTTTATTATTTCAGATGTATTATGTCTAAGGTCAGTGTTATAAAGCTGAACCTAATTAAAATCTTCTGACTAGAAAACCATTGTCTTTGAAACACAGTGCTTATTCCTGTTCCTCTACCACTAAAATAGCAATTTAATTTTTTATACCTACCCAATAACAGGAGGTAATATGGGGATAAGAATAATCCACATACTGTAACAGTCTACAATGCAGTTCATCTCATCCTAAGTCAGACATCTTAATGAAGTCAGGCTGGACATGCCTCTAATTGTGTCTATTGTCTCCACTGATCCTGATTAGATGGTAGGAAGTAAGGCAGGTAAGATGAATATCACCCAACATATTGCTGGACAAACAGAGAGAATGAAAAATTCTTGATGGTATCTCAGTATTTGATTTAAAGCAAAGTTCCTAGAAATGTAAGTTTCTAAGGTAAGAGGAATATGTCCCCAAGATGCTATTTTATCATATCCAAGACAATCTCTGCCCAGGTGTAGAAAATACAGGCTGACTGGATTAGCACCTGACCAAAAAAGATGAAGGAAGAATAGTCAGAAGTGTCAGAGATTTTAACTTTTAAGTGAGGTAGCTCTGAAGGAGGATGGAAGAATATGTAAATAAGGGATAAAAAGAAGAAAAAGATGCCCAAGTTTAAATGACCTGACATAGCCAAACAGTGAGTGATTCAGTGCAGACAAGTGTAGATTACTGTCCCCTGTGTGAGATGGCAGAAAGCAAAGGAATTTAAAGCTTATGTAATGGAAAAACCTATATTGGTTAACAGCAGAAACCCTTTTTATTATTCTTTGCATCCCTTGCCAAGTTCAGCACACCTTGACCTTCCTGACACCATCCTTACACAACTGGGCTTCATCCCTACACTCTTCCCAGGATACCTGACCCTGCTTCCACTGCCTGTGCATTTCCTTCTTGGCCCTTAATTTCCCGAACTGGTCTTGACCTATCCAGGCTGGTCTCTTGCCTTCCTTTCCTGAGTTACATCTGGGGATCAAGAGCTCTTGCACTCCTTGGAAACTGTCCCTAAAGATCTGCCAGCTTCGTTCTGCTCTCTTGTCCCTGACGGCAGCTCCACAGAGGGTCCTAGTCACTAACTGCTTGACCAGCTGTAATTTTTCTTTCCTAAAAATCAGGGTTCTGACTTTATTCTTCACCTGACCCATACCCCTCAGGACTGCAAACTTCACCATACCATGATCACTGCAGCCCAGGCTGCCTCCAATCTTAACATCACCAATTAGCTCACTTGCATTGGTGTCTAACAGGTCCAGTACTTCATCCCTTCTGGTAGGGCTGTCTATTTCCTGTCTTAAGAAGTTATTTTCAATGCATTCCAGGAGGCTTCTGGATTGCTTATAGGTTGCTGTGCTACTTTTCCAGCAGATGCTAAGGGGTTGAAGTCCACAGCAGGATGAGAATCTATGAGCATGATGCATCCTGTAGCTGAAGTAAGAAGGCTCCACCAATAAGCTCCCCTTGATCGGGCAGCATGTAGTCAACACCAACCACAAGGTTCCCTTTGTTGTCTCGGTCTCTGATTCTCACCCATAAGCTTTCAACCTGCCTGTATTCTTCAGAGACAGCCCTTCACACTCCATCCATTTCTTGATGTAGAAGGCAATGCCTCCACCTCTCCTATGTCTCCTGTCCTTTCTGAACAGCCTGTAGCCATCAATAGCCAGGCGCCAATCATGGAATTTGTCCAACCAAGCTTCAGTAACGGAAACTAGGTCATAGCTTTCTAGCAGCACAGTAGCTTCTGACTCCTCCTGTTTGTTGCCCATGATGTGTGCATTCATCATGGGCAGCATGATGAGGCACTTCAGCTGAACTGTTGGCTGTGTCATTTTTTCAAAGAAATACACCTTAAGTCCTTCAGTCCTTTGAGGTATTTCATTATTGTTTCCTTGTTGGGTCCTATTAAGTCAGGAGCCTCTGGCTCATCTGCTAAGATTTCAAGTCTGCTGCACTGTAGCCAGTATGTCTGAGAGCAACAGGCTGCAGCAGGACGAGCTATCAAAGTAGCTACCAATAAGCACAAGCATAATTCGGGACTATACATGTCATATATTGTACAGGAACAGTGCAGTGGAGGAGAGAAGGCAGCAAGTGGGCAGTTTTGTGCACAGCACAGTGGGGAGCAGGCTCTCAGGAGTAGGAGAGTGGCAGCAGTGGAGATGGAGCTTGGGATATTGGCCAGCCTGTGGTAGAGCTGGGAGTAGCTTCATGGGTATGTGGGGAATACTGAAGGAAGCTGTCAGGAAGTTGAGATGCTGACAAGAGAAGATAAGCATCATCAGAAGGTTTGGGGTTACTGTCCATGAGGAGGATGTTGAGCATATGGCATCCAGGAAACAAGGAGGAGATAGGGATGTAAGAGACCTAGAGGGAGAAGGAAGCAGAGTGAATGTGGCTATTGCCCCACCTACTTGTTTGAGTTGGAAGTCACTGCTGCACACAAAAGGTCTCTGAAATCCTTCTTCTGAAGCTGTTCCAAATGACACAGTTGCTTACACAGCCCTCAAGCACAAATGAAAGACCCAATCATGAGGGCTTCTTTCCTAGCACTTGGAATCCATTGTATGGGGGTCTTCTGTATCTTCAGGCTGACTTAAGGAGAAATACCCTGTGCAATAGAATTTGAGAGACCACATCTTTCAGGGATCAAAGTTTTGATTTCCCAAAAGTCAGGATGGAGGTAATTTTTCCCTCAGTATATTCTGCTATATCCTATGTTACTGTGTACCAGAACTGTCTGGTTAACATCACCTCAAATATCTATTAAAGACTAATGAACTACATGCATTCATCTTTGACATATTTGTAATAAATTCGATAGAACATATGTATATTTGTATGAAATTGTGTTTGGTGGTTTGTTCTGGTCTCACATCTGACTGTGTAGCCAGTTTATTCAGTCAAGCTAAGGACAAAGACAGATTTAAAGGATTCTTTTTATCTTCCTTTTTTTTTTTTTTTCTTTTTGATGCAGGTCAGGAAGTGATTGCGTCTCAGACATTAACATTTCTAAAACTGGGCTTCGGCAACTTTTTTGAAAAAAACATTTTTCAAAAGTGGTAACTTGATTAAATACTGAGTTTAAGCAGAAACAGATGGAGAAAAAAAAATCCAGTGGAAACCTTAGGGAGATAAGTAGTACCTATGACTTGTGTAGCTCTCACTTGAGACTAGATCTGATTCAATAGCCCAAGAAAAAACTTTGACTAAAGACCAGGTTGCTATACTGTCATTAAAGTTGTGTACATGTTCTGATTGTGTTTTAACAGGATAAATTGCAGACAGACAACCTCTTGGAAAGTTCAGATTTCTGTAGGTGTAGTTTTCTTTTGTCTTTGTACACCTGTCTATCAGAACAGCAACTGCTTTATTAATCCTTGTACTGTTATTATGTTACTTTTGCATCAAGTTTTTCCACATGTTAAATGCTGGTGAGTCATAATTTCATTTTTTAAGATGGAAATTCACTTTAAAAAATGCAACCCAAAAGCAGTAGTATAGTTCTGAAGTTTGCAATACCTCAATCAAATTGGGGAAACCTGGGAATAGGCAGCAGGCTTTACCACCAAGCTATATGAGCTCCAGCAGTAGGCATCTTCTGGTGACATGTGTTAATGAATGCCTTTTTGGCATGCAGTATGCTTTTTGCCTGAATCTCAACAGTATATCGAATTGTAATATATGTGTGCAAAATAACATATGTAAGTCTTGACTTCGAGACCACCTGAGCTGTCCATCTGAGTGGAATCACCTTGAGTAGATCTTGTCATCAGACTGACCCTAGCCATCAGGGAGACCCTACATGTGATTTTATTTTTTTTTTTAAATAAATGGGTTAATTCTAAATTACAATTAATCCAGAAGACACCATCCAAGCATTTTGACAGCAAAGAGTTTTAGGA
This sequence comes from Eurypyga helias, assembly GCF_000690775.1. Classification (NCBI taxonomy): domain Eukaryota; kingdom Metazoa; phylum Chordata; class Aves; order Eurypygiformes; family Eurypygidae; genus Eurypyga; species Eurypyga helias. The sequence continues at coordinate 18,910 of NW_010249463.1, forward strand.
AAACTTCAGTGTCACCAGGTTACTGTACTTGAAGAGGCTCAACGAACAGACAGAGAAGCTACTGATTAATAAGACAGTAAAAGCTATGTAATGGAGAGCCTTAATTTTTACTTTAGGGGTAAAAGGACCAAAGCTTGTCCTCACACTATTAGAATGCCATTGAAATCATCTGCTTTTTGTTACTTTTCATTTAAGTATATACCTGAAGCTGCTTTCTGTTTATTATGTTTCTAACTGTCTTAAATAGAAGTTGATCTTTCATGAACAACTGTTGCCTAGCAATGATACTTCCCCTGTAATTTAGTGAGTACGCAGGTTCTTAATTATCTACAATTAATTTTTGAATTCATGTGTTGTTTCTTTTTATCATCATCTTCATTAATAGCCGGCCTAAATTGGGATGCAAGTCAATTTTCTAACCTCTGTTTTCAGTGTAGGAGTAAGTAGAATTAGGACCCAAATATCTGCCACAAGAACACATAAACTGATATGTCTCCTTCATCTTAGTCAGTCAGACTTCAGTTGTCTACCAAGGAGCAATAGGCTCATCAAAGCTGTCTGTGTGTCTTCTTAGAGACTGACATGGTGATTTCTGGACCCATGGTGTCTTAAGTTTTCTACTCCTTGGGAAAGGGTTTGTCTCCTACCATTGAAGAGTAAACATATCAGTTCAACAACACCTAGAAATCAAGATATGCAGGTAAAGAAAAAAGATAAAATCATATTTTTTGCTTTTCTTGGAACCTGGACAATCATTATCTTAAGGGGTAGTCACAGTACGTAGTGTGCATGTATGAGTATACTACACCTAGCATTAGATGACTAAAGAGGCTTTAACAGGCTGTCATCCACAGCAACAAGGCATGAAATGCACTGACAACTGCCCTTTCTTGATTGACTATAGAAAGGGAGAACAGACAGTAGGATCCTTTAACATTCAGGACCTGTTCTAATTTATGGAGCTCACCAACCCTCGGGTTTTTTGGTTAAGACAAGAGAACATAATGCAAGCACTATCTTTGTCTTCCTGAGGTGTATCACATGTAGTGTAGCTGTCATGGTTTCAGCCCAGGAGGCAGCTAACCCCCGAACAGCCACTTACTCCCCCGTGTGGGGTGGGAAAGAGAATTGGAAGGGTAAAAATAAGCAAACACATGGGTTAAGATAAAGACACTTTCATAGGCAAAGCAAAAGCCATGCGCACAAGAAAGCAAAACAACGAATTCTTTCACCAGGTGTTCAGCCATCTCCAGGAAAGCAGTGCTCTGTCACACCTAATGGTTAGTTGGGAAGGCAAATGTCTTAACTCCAAATGTCCTTTCTTCCTCCTTATTCACCAGCTTTTATTGCTGACCACAATGTCATATGGTTTGGGATATATATATACACACACATATATATATGATCTGACTCCTTTGGCCAGTTGCAGTCAGCTGTCTCAGCTGAGTCCCCTCCCAGTTTCCTGTGCACCCCCAGGCTACTCACTGTCAGAGCAGTGTGAGAAGCAGAAAAGTCTTTGATGCTATGTGAACACTGCTCAGAAATAACTAGAACATCTCTGTGTTATCAACACTATTTTTAGCACAAATCCAAAACAGCACTATATGAGCTACAATGAAGAAAAATAACTTCATCCCAGCCAAAATGAGTGCAGAACCTCAAAATTTTTTTTTTTTTCAAAAAAACCCCAACAAAACAAACAAACAAACAACAATAACTAAACACCCAAAAAAGTGTGGACCCTTATCCTTTCAATTCTGCTCCTCTGAAACCTTAATAGGATAATAATAGTCCCCTGAATTTAGTGAACTGTTCAGAACAGTGCAGTAAGTACATGAAGTAAGTAAAAAAATGTCCCAAATTTTTAAACTATTATTATGCCATTATATAAATTGATGGCATGTCCTCCCTTAAATCTAGTGCTCAATTCTGGTCATACCCTCTCAAAGAAAGAGATAACAGAAGTAGACAAGGTCTGTTGTAGGGCAATGAAAATTATTAGAGGCACGAAAAGACTGCCATGTGAGAAGAGATGCAAAAAGAGCAGGGCTGTTTAACATCAGAGTTAAGTAAGAGTTGATGTCACAGGGGCTTATTAAATCAGACATGTCATGCAAGTCAACTGAGTGTTTCTATTTACTCCTTCATATGATACCAAAGGGAAATACAAAGGAAAAAAAAAATCTATCATCTGTAAAGAAATATAAATCTTGTAAAACACGGTTCAGAAAGATACTAAGCTCACTGTAACAAGCTACCAAATGACTCAGAAACAGATGATCAAGTACTTTGAGAAATTAATATAATATCTTTAGATACGTGGGATGGAATATAATACTGGAAAGAATAAGAAAGAACAGAGAAATTATTAGACTGAGTGAATCATGGCCCTTCTTGAGGTGCACCCAGGCTTCAGGGGCAATATCACACCTGCTCTCACCCACTCACATAGTGTGTACGAGTTGTTCCTTGTTTATGCATTTCGGATATTTGCACACAATTAGATGGTGCATCTGGTGAAGATAAACTACAGATGTTTAGTTCCATTATTTTTGCATCTTAGGTCATTGTCATCATACTAAGTTGCCTGTTGCTGCTCTTTGGATATTCTCTAATTAGTGTTGTTTAGAAATGGATTATCACCTCCCATCTTCTGCGTTACATTTTCCACCCCAGCTTACACAAATTCCTTGACAAAATTTACTTCTAAATATCTTTAAAATATAATCATAGAATTATAGAATGGTTTGGGGTGAGAGGGACATTACAGACCATGCAGTTCCAACCCCTCTGCCATGGTCAGGGACACCTTCCACTAGACCAGGTTGCTCAAGCCTCATCCAGCCTGGCCTTGGACACTTCCAGGGATGGGGCATTCACAGCTTCTCTGGGCAAACCCCTGTCAAACAGACTAAGCCCAGTTAAAAGAAACCAGAAGGGATTCTCTCTTATGCAAGGATTCCCTAGTTACGCTTCTCTTGAAAATCTAGGTACAGGCTGGCCTACCATGTTGTAAAAAGAACAATTTCAAGCCAGCTTGAATGAGGCAGAGTTTCAATGAAATTATTGTGCTCTAAATGTATTCAAACAATTCTCTTGGTATAAGGTAAGGGCACCTACATTTCTACACCAAAAGAAATTCACAGCTCATTAACTCAATATTTTCCTTCAACTGAGCAAAACAAAATGATTGAGACAAGAGATAATGGTTGCTTGAATATTTTTATGCTGCCTGTAAGTATATAAAGGAGATGAATGTCAGGTATGCATCTTCTCACTATTTGCCCAAATCTTACAAATGAACTCAAATACTATCTATCATATGAAAGGCTGAGAGTTGGGCTTGTTCAGCCTGGAGAAGAGAAAGCT
>NW_010249463.1:22543-59663 GCF_000690775.1 Eurypyga helias
CCCTGCCTATGGCAGGGGGGTTGGAACTAGATGGGCTTTAAGGTCCCTTCCAACCCAATCCATTCTGTGATTCTATATTTATTGTAGTTAATTCAATTTCCTAAATCTGGTGAAGGTTAAAACTCAAGTTCAGTCTTAAGGAATCAATGCACCAGGTATTGTAAATCGGCAGACAAATAGGCAGAGCCCTAACATAAACACCTCCAGAAAGATGCTAATTATTTCCAGATGTGATTGCCCTACTGAAAGTTGCCAGTTCTAACTTTCAGCTTGTTCTTTCATCCTATTTTTCTCCTAATGACTAATTCACCTATCTTAATTTGCTATATTTAGGAAGATGTTACATAAAGCTTAGGAGTTCTGTTTCATATGAAATATTTAATAGATTCTTTTTGTTGCAAGTTGAAAACACACTGTAAATGACAAGTCATAAAACAATGCTGTATTAGTCAGAAGTCAACTGCGCTGTACTGAAAAAAGGGTACATCTCTAATGTGGAATACTAATTCAAATAAAGAATATCTTAGAATTAAAAAACAGGAACAGTGGGAAAAAAAATCTGTTTCACTGTTCTGTGCTATAAACCCCACTAACTTAAGGGTAAGCCCATTCTCATCATACCACAAGGGGAAATGACAAACCAGCCATGATACTGAAAGTATTATAGCTATTAGCCCAAGTGCAGCATAGCACATACGTTGTATCCTACTCTCACACATGAACATCCCTCTGTGGCACAGTTACAGTGTCTAGGAGGTTATTAGGAGCTAGGGCAGGGATCCTACATTGCAAGAGAGAAAGCAAGAGAAAGTGGCCTTCCAATAAATGAAGAAAAACTCTAAAACACTGGTTGGATAGTGAGAGAAAGTTCATTGAGTGTTACCGGTGAATTGCTTACTTTGCTGGGGTGATGCAAAGACATTGTATTTTACAGTAGCAATAGATTTGTATATAAATGGAAGTTAGGATGACTAGAAAAAGACCTGAGTTCTCCCCAATGTACCTTTGCTCTCACTCAGTGGACTATTTTTGTATTCATATCTGTAACTAAGGTCCTAGCTTTGCTTTTAGGATTTGTCATGGTTCACTAGTGTCCATTTATAAACTACTAATGTTTTTGACAACCCTGGGCCAAAAATATTTCATGTGGCCATTGAGCTCTTTTGTGGAATATTGAAGTAGGACCCCCAAATAATTTTTGAAATAAATTGTCTAACACTTCAGATGCTTCAGAGTTCACTCCTTACTGAAAAAGTAATTAAAAAATGAGTCATGAAGCAATGGGAAATCAGACTCTCTTCATGAGTTTTGGTGTTCATTCTACTACTTTTTTTTTTTTTTTCTGTTTTGCTGCATTTAATGTTTTTCTTACTTTATATTTTTCTATTCTCAATATGAGCTTTCCCATCATTTCTGTCCACCATTTAATTATGTTTATGTATCATTCAATCCTGCCTACAAATGTCCACTAATGAGACATTAATAATGAGACCCTGATAGTGTTTCATGGACTGATTCACCATTCCTCAGCTGAAGCATTTCCATAACCAGAGAGTTATTATGAAGGAAGAAAAATCAAAGATCAAATATGACAAAAGATTGGCTGAAGGAGCTCCTTCAGGAGGCAAAATGGATCATGCATGTAAAGCACATTATGAACTTCTTAGTTATTAAAGAAAGAACAAACAAGTGAGTGCTGTGGCACAGCACAAATCACACCATCCAGACTGGCTTAGTGCACTGTAGAATTTCTGAGCTGTAATAAAATGTGGGGTTTTAGGTACATTTTTCTCCTCATTGATTTTATAAGAAATGTGTAACAAATAATCCCCAGATTTGACTTTTAAAACAGCATGTTAGCTCAGGGAAATGATTTTTTGTGAAAAACTGGAGGAAGCAGAGTTGCAAATGACATTGCCTGCCCTCTCGAATCTTTTCTGGGTTTATATTAAAGGCATAGAAATCTACTAGCTGCAAGGAAGACTTTGCTTTGGCTTTTTTTTTTCTTCTCCTTAATGTGACATGAAGTTTCTCAGATGGATTTAATGTATTACAAGATGTTTCCATCGAACGCATCGCCTTACACTGTTGCACCCTTTATGTTCACTAAAGGGAGAACCTACAGCTGTTGTTTTACAATGCAGAAGACAGACACATATCTGGCAGTCGGTATTACAGCTGTTTCCAGAAGGGATTTGCACTGCCTTGTATGCTGAATTAATAGGTGGTTTTGTGAGGATATTCCACACAAGTTAGTAATGGTGGCTTTGGAAGACTAAAGAAGGGAGTGTAGAAAATCTCTTGAAGCTGGAGAGGCCTTTTTCACACACAACTATTGCTTCTGTAGAAAAAAGTTTAAAAAATTCATCAAGATTTCATTCTGTGGTTAATGCACTTCACAGCCCAGTGTGTTACATTATAATCTTGGCTTTCTCTGGCAGAATTTACCTCTGGCTGCAAGCTTTTTGAGGGTTAAAACTGATATATAACTATAAACTTTTGGCCTTACCTGACTGTACCATGTCAAACACGGTAATTTGTGTGACGCTGTGTGTGCATGTGAGTCGTTGTGTGTGTAAATTACTACGTATTACATTTTTTTCTGAAGATAAGGAGGACTGGAACAAAAGTTATGCAGTGAAAAAAATCTAATGAAGAAGTGGCATGTTAGACTGCAAGCATTACTAAGTCATTACTGCTGTAGCAGTAATTACTATCAGTTTCTTCAAGTACCATGATTTGAATTCTAAATTCTTTTTCTGAACAAAGGTCCAAGTAATATATAATCAGTTAAAAGTCCTTGAAGGAATCTGAGGCCACAGTGAGCTCAATTAATCTTCATGATCCTTGGACTCTTGGGAAGTTTATACTTCCTACCGAAAACTGCACATATCAAATTCTTGTAGTTTCTGATTAATTGTTTATTTTCTTTACATAGGATGTAAACCTCTGCAAAGGCCCATTTATGTCTTAAGACCCATTTATCTCTTAACTCTCATTTAACCCTACCAGGGTAAATCTTACTCCTAAGGTATGAGATATAAATAAATCTATCTTTTCCTTATTCAGATTTTCATATATATCCATGAGAGTTATAGTACTAGGTGCTGTCTCTCCAAATGCTAAACAACTTCAGGTACAAAGTCCAGGAAATTCAAAAAAAGTCATAGAGTTTTCCTTTCCCTGATTTTAGGGAGTTTTCATACCATCTGCCTCTAGTGCTCTGATGTAGGAGGCTACTCAAAGTCAGATGATTAGCTGCACAGCCAGCGGAAAAACATGCTTCCCTAGGTCCTGCTTTGGAGTATTGATCTGAAGCTCCTACTCTTTTGGACAAGTCCTAGTGTTAAACTAATGTTGAGCATCATCAGGAAAGGCATTGCAAGTGGAAGAGAAAGCATCTTCTGCTGCAGTATAAAAACCTTGTGTACCCACACTTTGAAGTGTCATGTGCTGATCTTGTTGCCCAGGGAAGCTGTGGATGCCCCATCCCTGGAAGCATCCAAGGCCAGGCTGGATGAGGCTTGGAGCAACCTGGTCTAGTGGAAGGTGTCCCTGCCCATGGCAGGGGGGTTGGAACTAGGTGGTCTTTAAGGTCCCTTCCAATCCAAACCGTTCTATGATTCTATGATTCTATGATCTATTCTCCTCTTCTCAAGAGGTATGTTGTGGAATTCAAAAAGGTTCGCAGTACATTAATCACAATAATCAAGTGGATGGGGCAACTCGCTGGGTAGGAAGAGGTTCTCTGGATAGGAGAAGACTGAGGAGGAATATGATCATAGTTTAAAATGTCAGAAGGGATGAGATAAGAGGAATGCAGAACTGTATGCTTGAGGGTTTTGATGGGTTTGGGTTTTTTTACCCAAAACTCACAATAAAAGAAAGAAGGGACATTGGCTGAAGCTTGCATGAGACAAGTTTAAAACAAATAACTGAAACTCCTCTTTACACAATTAAAAGTGAACTTCCAAAACCTGATGTCAAGAGAAACTGGCATAAAAAGAGTCAAAAATATTCATAGACAGCAGACCTATGAAAAGAAACTGAAAAGGCAGGGATGTAACCACTTGTATCTCAAAAACAACTGGATGCTGGGGGTATTCAAGAAAAGTGAACTGCAGACACTTAATACAGGATTTGATGCTTTCCCTTGCAGCTTCTCTTATTGCTCCACCTGGAGGCCAAATACACAGCTAAATAGGCCCTCCTAGCAGGGCATTTCTTATGTTCTTTTAAATGCTGAAATTGAAATAATTTCAGAAATAAAAATTAATTATGCTTATTAATGGTCTGGCAACTGAGTAAAATAAAGTTCCTTGAGAGTAGTTTTGCCTTTTACCTGTCATTTAAAGAGTCTTGAAGGAATGTGTGAGAGAAATGAATGATTATATTTAAATTTCTGATTGGATCCCAGTTGTTTCACATCAGGGGTCAAAATGTCACATGGAAAAAAAAATAAAGTAAGTTTCCTGTTAGGGCATTTCTGTAGATTTATTGCACAGCAACAGTTAAACACTTAACAGCAGTTAACACTGTTTTGCATGTTAAGATAATGCATGTTAGATATCTACCTTAAGATTCACTGAATTGCAGCCTATTTGTCTCCATTGAGAATAAGGTTTGTATTACTAGCTCTGATGTAGACATTCACACTGGAGATTTCTGCACTGAGGTGAGATAAAACATGACAATTCAGTTGAAACAGATGTTGATTTAACTGGATAGACTGCCACTTCTTGCTTTGGAAAATATGTTTAGTTTACTTAGTTAAAAGAAAATACACAAACATAGGGAAAAGAAAATTGTATTCAGTCAAGCCAAATTCCCATCAAGCCCAGAAATCTATATCCAAAAAAGCCATTAGTAGATGGCCAGAGTACAACCACCATTTCAAATAGCCTTTGTCTTGGAGAACACCTTGAGGACTTTGTGAATCAAAGTCCTTTTTCTGTGCTCAAAAGCCCTAGACAGTTTACATCTATGAATTAGACTACACAAATATCCACCCTTTACTGTCACTGTAAGATGTAAAACTTACAGTAAACTAAAGCATGTAATATAAAAATGCATACTGTACCTCAGTGTAGGATCTGGTACTACTGTAGCTTTCTGGAATACCTTGAAGTGTCTGCCTTGGTCAAAACCCAAGTTACGGTCTTTAAGCCAAAGAAAGCGTTTATCTGCCTTTAGTTTAACTTCATTTATGTTTTCTGTTTTTATTTTTCTGATCCAAGAGGCTTAGTGAAGAAGTAGATAGCACAGAAAATCCAACTTGCTTGCTTTCTTGTTTAATTAAACATGTTTATTTTTGGTAGTCAGAACTGATAACTGAAAAAATTTGAGTCCTGAAAAAAACCCAAGTATGTTAGAGATTTACAGGTTTTAGCTGCCTACACTTAATCTTTTTTGTCAAGAGGCAAATATCAGTTTAATTTATAAAATTACCCTGACTTATTTTCATTATTTCCTTATACATATTCTAATGTCCAAAGTATCTAATGCTCACCTAGCAATTACTTGTGATGAATTCCCTTATTCTACTAATAAGAAATTGAAACTGCACAAATGTGTATATGATCTTGATTAAATATATGCCTTTACATTTGAGCTGTACATTTTTTCCTTCCTTCTGTTGATGCTGTAGACCACACACCCATACAACTATTCTAGAGAGTGAGCGAGGCTCTCCATGTGAACAGCAGCTCCCAATACAAGTAAGAATTTCACATAAGGTCAATACTATCATAGTTAAAAAGAATACAAGACAAATCTGGGATGTGTGTGCTGCATATTTTTGTGTATTTAAATGTCTTGAGCACCGCAAAATGTATCATTATAACATCACAACCAGTACACTTGTTCAGTATCCACGCTCTTTATCAATTTTTCATTTCTTTTGTGAAGACTCTATTAGGAAAAAAATATTTTAGAACATTCAGATATTTTCTGGATCAGTGAACCACAAAGTATACAATTTGATATAGGATTCAAAAGCCTTTCTCCTTTCTGACTGTTATTCCATTGAAAAATATGGAATAAAAATTCTAAAAATAAAAAAGGGTAGAAGAAAAAAAATGGGGTGATCACATTTCCTGGTTTTTTTGCTTTCCTTGGGACAAAAATGGCAGGAGATAAGCTGATTTAATGGTTTGATTTGTGCCAAAACTGGGAAGAACAACCCACTAAATTGAATAATGACAACTTTTTGAAACAAGGTTCAGGTTTGAGACATGAATAGACATGTCAATTGAAATAGTGGTAGGTTTTTGGCTTGCTTTTCCCATCCCAAGTCAGTGCTCCTTTATTCTTTATCACTTTGTTAATATTTATAACAAATTATTATGAATTTACATAATACAAAACCACCTGTTTCACTATATCTAAACATGGTCCTTCTTTTTCTGTTCTCCTCCTATTAATTTAAAGGTACTTGATTAGTTCATTATTGCCTACTGGCCTGAAATAGGCTGAATTAAATAAGTTAGCTTTATGAAGTGCTATGATCTTTAACAAGAATTACTCAAATACAAGAGGTACTAATAGATTCCAACTTACATATCTGCTAATCCATGTTTAAATTACCATGATCTGCCCATAGTCATATTGGAAAACAAATAAATAGACTACTCAAAGATTTCCTACTTTGTCAGCAAAACTGTCTCTGAGCATAAAAAAAGGAGGAAAAAATAGCACGGAAAATCAGAGATCCAGAAGGACAAAATGTTCTGCTTATCGCCTGAGTTAGTTGAACATACACTGGGCAGCAAACTTTACCATTTACAAAAGAAGGCTGGTGAAACTAAGTTGATGGGGGAATGAGGAAGGAACTATGACCTCTGAATGGCAATTAATTTGTCTTGATCCTGTGATGGTGCAAGAGGCATACTAGCATTGTAACTTAGCCATTGATGATTGAAAGTGGAAAGTGTAGACATCATAGACATTGCACATCACATTGGGTATTTTCACCCATTACCACGGAACATCTGCCTTGATGTGGTCTCTGAAGTACTGTAATTTCCATTCTCAATTAATAGAAATGATGAAACAGACTTCAATCATATGAAAAGCTTCTGATTAGTAAGAATAGGACAAAGGGTGTGCATGACGGTGGCCATGATGATTAGTATATGCTCTTGAAATATGAATCATCTGACTAAATTCATGAGTTCATGGCTTGGGTTTATGCTAGGTCAACACTGAGATTCATATTGGTCTCTTATGAGGAATGAATCCATAAAACTGTTATTTTGCAAAAACCTCTATTTAATAGAAGTCTATTGTCAGCATACGCCACAAGCACAGCATGTGATGAGTTGTGTGAGTATGTAAAAAAAAAGAAAAAAGAAGAAAAAAAAAGAAGACTGAGGATCTTGTTTTAGATTTTGAAAAGAATGAAGTTACTATTAAGCAATGAGTATATACTTGTCACAAAGCCATTTTAGAAGTTATAAGAAGTGTAGACACAATGTGGAGTAAAATAATGAGAGGAAAACACATCTGTGCTCCTGCAGTAGGTAAAAGTGTTCAGCCATTTAGGTATATTATTTATCAGTAGAAAAAAAAAAACCCTCTCATTAAAATATCATATAGATTTTTTAGCAGATTATGAATGGTAGATAGAGCTGTTATTGCCTGAATACAATTTGTGTTAAATATTGTCTTTTTTTTTTTTTTCTCCATGACCTAATCATGCATCTGTTATATTATATGTAGGCATATTCATCTTTTAACAAAACTTCTTACATGAAATCTGCAAGTACGTACAGGTATGATTCTAAAAATTTGTGTAAAAAATGTCTCATGATGTTTGGAATATACATAAAGAAAACTTCGAGTGGAACTTGGAAATTGTTTTTTTTTAAAGGCAAACTGGGAATTTGTAAGAAGTTTTTCAGCAGCTAAGTACATGAGAGCTACATGACAATCAGCCAGACCAAAGGTCCATCTAGTCCAATAGCTTCTTTCCAATCATGACCAGGAGCTGAATCTTAGGAAATTATCATTTGCTAAGCAAAAATAAATTATAATAATTGATAATACATTCCAGAAGTAAACAGTGTAAAGACTTCTTGGACCCTGGAAACGACTTACCTGTGCCTGAAGATCACAAATAAAATCCTCCTAGAACCTATGCTAAGGAATATGGAGGACAGGGAAGTGATTTGAGACAGCCAGCATGGCTTCACCAAGGGCAGTTTTTCATGACCAACTATGAGTCCTTCTATGATAGAGTGAATATATCAATTGACAAGGGAAGAGCTACAAGCATCATCTCTCTGGACTTCTGTAAGGCCTTTGACATGGTCCCCCACAACAGCCTTCTCTATATATTAGAGAGATATGGATTTGATGGGGAGAATCTTTGGTGGATGAGGAATTGGTTGGATGGTCACATCCAGAGTAATGGTCAACAGCTCAATGTCCAAATGGAGACTGGTAACAAGTGGTGGCCCTCAGAGCTCTGTATTAGATCCAGTACTGTTCAATATCTTCATCAATGACATGTACAGTAAGATCAAGAGAACTCTCCGCAAGTTAGACAACACCAAGCTGAGTTGTGCAGTTGACACACCTGAGGGACAGGATGCCATCCAGAGGGACCTGGACAAGCTTGAGAAGTGTACAGTGTGAGCATCATGACGTTCAACAAGGCCAAGTGCAAGTTCCTGTACACAGGTCAGGGTCACCCTGAGTATCAGTACATTCTGGGGGATGAAAGGATTGAGAGCAGCTGTGAGGAGAGGGCATTGGGGGTACACGTGGATTAAAAGCTGGACATGATCTGGCAATGTACACTTGCATCCCAGAAAGCCAAATATATCCAAATAGTGTGATCAGCAAATCAAGGGAGGCGATTCTGACTCTCTACTCAGCTCGGGTGAGAGCCCACCTGGAGTAGTGTCCAGGCCTGGGGTCCTCAGTACAGAAAAGACATGGACCTGTTGGAGCGAGTCCAGAGGAAGGCCACAAAAATGATCAGAAGGCTGGAGCACCTCTCCTATAAAGAGAGGCTGAGAGATTTGGGGTTGTGCAGCCTGGAGAAGAGAAGTCTCTAGGGACACCTTATTTCAGCCTTTCAGTACTAAAAGTGGGTCTATAAGAAAGACAGAGATAAACATTTTAGTAAAGCCTGTAGCAAAAGGACAAGGTGTAATGGGTTTAAATTCAAAGAGAGTATATTTACACTATGTACAAGAGAAAAAAAAATTACAATGACGATGGTGAAACACTGCCACAGGTTGCCAGAGAGGTGGTAGATGCCCCATCCCTGGGACCATTCAAAGTCAGGTTGGACGGTGCTCTGAGTAACCCAATCTTCTTGAAGATGTCCCTGCTCATTGCAGAGGGTGTTGGACTTTTAAAGATCCCTTCCAACACAAACTGATATACTATCCTATGATTCTAGGGAACTGTAAGTGTAATACCCAGTCTACTCATAATTTGAAGAGTCAAGAGTAGACCCTACTTATCCTGAGAAGTTAAAAATCTAGATTTTCTGCAGTTTTGTGGACCTCATTCATGATCCTGCCAATCACCTTTCGCTCATCTTTTTTTGAAAGTGAATGGCACATGTACCATTCGATTTCCTTCAGGCGAGATATTCCATTCTTCTGATCCTCCATGTCATTATTCTCAGTATTCTTCTAATTCTTCTTTTTTTTTTTTTAATGACAGTATGATTAGTACAAGTTCCATTTAAAATTAATATAAGGAATCATCCAATTAGTGATATATTTGTTCTCTACCTCTTTTTTAACTATAGCTCAATATTCTATTTGTCCTCTGATCATGCCAAAAACTGACCATATTCTTTCAAAGACATACCTGTAGCAATTCAAAGATTTCTTTCCTGAGTATTAATGACAATTTATGGGTCCTGATTATATACATGTTTTTATAAGGTGCTTTTTTGTCTATGCTGATAATTTTGTGCTTTTAAACAAAAAATGGCCAAAAATCCATGAAAATTTGAAATCTATAAAATGACATAATATGCTTCAGTTAGATTTGGGAGCAATTAATAAAACCTGAAGAATGAAGCAGTAGATAATTATTCATGAGGTGTAGAATCTGGTAGTGTAATCTAAATGCAAGAATAAAATTTGTTGTTTAGAAGAAAGTGTTCAGTATATAGTGAGGGGAAAAAAATCTACTGTCTACTAAATGGATAACAATGTTAATACAAGTAAACAAGTCAGAATTTTTTCCTAAATATTTCTGTTCTTTATTTGGAAAAAGAAAATTATTGGAGAAAGAAAATCAGGATAAAATGCTACAACACAATGCAATGTTTTTCACTCTATTAGTAACCAAAGAAGATGTTAAATTCTATTAGCAATACCTATTTGCTACCAGAAAGCTTGGATAACTCTTTACATCTGAAGTTCACACAAAGGAACATTTTTAATTAGTGCTCTGAGACATAAATAAGCTTCTAATGACATTTTGAAAATACTTAGGAGCTGAAGTTCTTTTCATTTTAATGGAGATAGGTGTCCATGTACTTAAAAAAAAAAAAATCTGATGAGCATCTACTGGCATTTTGCACACCTAAATACTTTAAAATATTAATTAAAATATTTTACAACTAATAATTACACTATTAACTCATGCCTTCTGGTGGCTAAATTGAACACCTGCCTTTAATTATGATGACTTGGAAAAGAGAAGCAGCCTGAAGATTGCAGGATTGTGGAATCGGAAATGCAGTGTTACACGAGTACATTTTGTTTAAATAAAACCATCTTATCAGATAAGTGCCCAATTATCATTTCTATCAGAAAATATTTAATTTTACTCTTATTTGCTTTCAGCAAACATTAATTTCAGTGCATGTAATGGGGAAAAGCAGTGATCCTGAAAGCAGAAATAGCAGTTATAGATGTTTTATAAGCTTTTGGGAATCAAGTCTGCTTCTGATTGAAGCTATTTCTGTTTTCTGATTATGCTTGTAGACTATGGGCAAATGCTCAACAACATCAGCCTGCATTAATGTGTGAACAAGGTAGCTTAGTGAAGCATACTACAGAATACAAACTGAGTGTAACAAAACAAAAATAACTTACCGATCCCAGGCACTCTTGCATAAATATGAGTAAAATTTACTCTCAATATTTTGCCCATAGAGCTGTTATTTTAATATATCCTGGAAGTTTAAATTATACACGAATTTTTGGCAATCAGAAATATTCCTACAATGTGGCTAAAGAATGCTATTAAACTGAAATCTCTTACTCCTTCTATATGGGTATTGTAGGCTGGATAGGTGCCTTGTATTAAAACAAAGGCTAAATATGCTCGATATACCATGCACAATATTGCTTTTTATTATGAATGACTTTTAAAAACATGTATCTCGGTTCAAATTATGTGCATTGCTAGTGATTGCCATAGGCTGGCAGAACTATAGGTTACATTTGTAACATCTGTAAGAGGAAACTAAATGGTCTGGGGGCTCAAACTTGGCATTGGCAGCCAACCATGTGCGTATTTAAGTTGTTAATACAGACCTTCTCATAAACCATAAAACAACAGTTTGGAAGGGACCTCTGGAGACTGGCCAGTCCAACTTCTCACTTAAAGAAGTGCCAGCTTACATGTTACTTCGCTAGGAGCCTCATCCAGTTCAGTTTTGAAAACCACCAAGGCTGAAGATTGAAAAACTTCTCTGGGCTCCTGTTGCGGTGCACAATCTCTATTATTGTGATTTTTTCTTTCTCTTTATATTTAACCAGAATTCTCCTTTTTTCAGTTTGTTTTCACAGCCTCTTGCCCTTTTTCTGTGCACCACAGAGAAGAGCCTGGCTTTGTCATCTCTATAGTTCTCTGTTAAGTATCTGAAGGCAAAAATTTCCACTTTGTCATTCTCCTCTCACTGCTGAATTAACCAGCTCCTTCAGCTTCTCTCTGTATATCTTAAATCCTCTTATTTTCCTTGGCATATTGGATTGCATCTACTGATGTAGGCCATCACTTGCCGCAATAGCTTCTGTAGCCATGATGCTCCCAGGTGTGACTAACATCCATGCATCCCTCACTTTGGAAATTCAGATATAAGGCAACCCTTTATTATTGTGAAATTCTATTAGAACATCTGAATAAGAGCAGAAAAGTATTTTTGTTGCTTCTAGTCTAAAATAATCTGAATTTCACCTCAGACTGGATATCTTAGCGTCGAAATGCTATGCAATATTAAGCTGTGTAAATGTCCTTTGCAGTGTTCAGCTGTGCTTCTGTCAGCTGTCTCCTAATTTCACCATAACTCTGCTCTCTATTCAGCCATGGAGTTCTTGCTTTATTGTTTAATCCTTTGATTTCTATTACTATGAACACTCTATTCCCTCCACTTGTGCTTCCTACTTCTACAAAGTTTGCAATACTGAATCAAGGTTTATAAACACAATATAAAAAATATCATGCAGTGTTTCTATATATTTCAGTAGTTCACTACTACCATGATAAGGAGGAATAGTATACAAAAATAATATTAAAAACAGAAGCAAAGGCAAAAGAATATTGGAACCAAGGGTGAAGACATATTTCACCAGTTAATGCTATTTAGATAAAGCAGCTGATCTGCACAGTAGATACAAAATGCAAACCAGATTTTTCATCCATTATATCAGATCTTCAGGACTTGCTGATCAAAACCTGAATCCAAACTTGAATGTGATGATTGTTTTGCATCTTCTTAAGCAATGATAATGAAGCGTAGGATGTTTAACATGTTAAGTGTGAAGGATTCAAAATCAGGGCAATGGTCATGTCTCAGAGACATTTTTAGATAAGT
This sequence comes from Eurypyga helias, assembly GCF_000690775.1. Taxonomy (NCBI): domain Eukaryota; kingdom Metazoa; phylum Chordata; class Aves; order Eurypygiformes; family Eurypygidae; genus Eurypyga; species Eurypyga helias. The sequence continues at coordinate 35,340 of NW_010249463.1, forward strand.
TCAATTTTGGTTCATATTTTTTTCTTTATTTTACTGTGACTGTGCTAAAGGTAGCATACCTGGCTATGTGCAGATGCCCCTCAGCATTAGAGAATCCTTGGATGATGAGGAATGATTGAAAAGACACTTTTAATTATTCATTCCTAATGAGAGTGAGGATGATTGCCCTCAAACCCAGGAAATTCCAGCTGTCGGCATGAAGGGATTATTTGCAGAAAGGACATATTAGACAGCTGTTAAAACCCAGTTTTACTCCTGAGCTGCATATTTAATATATTTATTATGTAAATAAAGATTTAGCCCGTTCTCTTTATGTAATCACAACTTTCAGTGATGGCCCAGAGAGCTGCCACCTGAGCTCAAGGAAATAATCAAAAGCACTCAAAATCAGTTTTGGAAGGATGTGATTAGAGACCTCACTCCTCTAGACAGTCGAATTTGCTGGGATAAGTTCCTTGACTTATTTTGCTTTGTGCTATACCTTCCTCAGACAAATCAGCCTCTTCCACAAGGTCACTTTCAAATGATCCATGTAAACTGCAGTTAAAGAAATGGAAGGAAAGTAAGAAACCCATGCAAAACTCCTTGACCCATAGAAAGGGTCCTTGCAGTGGTGACAATTGAGAACATGGTTCATGTTCTCTGTGTCCAACACAAACCATTCTATGATGATTCAATAATGGGAAGTTTCTGTTTTCACAAGGAAATGTAGGAAAATCGATAAATATTGGAAATCGCTGGTATAAAGTATTGCTTTTCCTCCATAGCAAAGCCAGAGCATACTATGAAAGAAATTCCAATTATTAAACCTAATTACAAATAAGTCTAAGTCACTATGGCTTTTTATTTCTAAATCCAAACTCTAATAAAAAGAATAATTAACATCTAAACAGAATATTATTGTGCAGTGTACCTGAAATAGTACATAGATTTCTGGGGTATCATATAGCCTGGCAGAAATTAATACTCAGTAAGAAGCTTAGGGAGAAGAAAGTAAACATGAAAGGGCTAACAATATTTATTTGTGATATGTCCCAGTTATGTATATATTCATCCAAAGGATATACTTTTCCTATAATGTTTCATCCCAGTAAGGTTAAGACCTTGAATCAGCAGTTCACTTAAAAGCAGTTTTTAAATTTCTTTTCATCTTAGGGATGGATTTTACCTTGTACTTCTGCATTTTGCTGAATTAAAAAGAAAATTACAGGAGTACTTAAGAACATATAAAGTTATGAAGGGGTCAGAGTGCCATGGGATTCCATGAAGAAAATCTTTAGGATGTCCAATAAAATTTATAACAGGAAAAAATGCTGAACATGGAAAAAATTAAAACTTGAAAAAATCCCAAAGAAAATACATAATATTTAAGGATCTTTAAAGAAGGATATTAAAACAACTGAAAATATTTAATTCTGTCTTGAAAAGTAATGATCTAATACTAAATCTTTTATTTCCTTCAGATGCAATGGGATATAATTAGCTGTTGTGATATACATCTTTTTATGGACAACAACTAATTCATACATGTTTATATTAATTAAATAGGAGCTGCTATACTCTGGAATTTAGTGTGAAGACTGAATACTAATAAAAGATTGAACAGGCATGGAGTTGGGTGGTTGTAATGAGACCCCTTGCGAAGATATGGAAGGGTGAATTTTGAACAATAAATCACTGACTGTTGAGTCAATCTAATCTAAGTCTTCTTTATATGATGCAGCTCCATCTCAAAAACTAATGTGTATAGCTGCTCTCTAGTATTTTACTCCTCTGAGAAGACTTTTTCCCACTTCATTGCTATAATGACTAGCAATCTTTTAATTTCCATATACCTTCAGGGTCAGAATTACTGATATTTAAGCACTACTCAGAGGTGCCTTGGGAATTCCTGAAAAGCTCCAGAAACTAAACCACTTCCAGCTTGTTCATTTTTTTTTTTTCTCCATAGTTATTTATGCTTCTGTTCTCTATCTAGGATGTCCTAGATATTCACTGCTTTGAACGCACAGTGTGCAAGTGATTTTGGATGTAGGAGTTTTAGAGGGAGATCGTACTGGGCTCTGTGAGCCCAAGTGAAAAGGACTGATGTAGTGTGAAATTAGAGTTGTAAGTGATTAACACAATGGAAAGGTTCTGCCCTATAACTCTTCAATGACCTTCAGTTCTGATATGTAAATGTGTAGCAAAGCAGATCAAGGAGAATTTGTACAGCTAAAATGGAAATTCTCCTTCACAGAGAACATATAAATTATTCAAGCATTGCTTATATCTGTATTTACCACTCAGCTGTCTCAGCCTTCTTCCCCCACAGGTTTTGTTTTCTGTTTTTTTGGAAGGCATTGTTCCTTCTAAGGCTGTAAGGAGAAGATGTATCCCTCTTTCCAACAAGACATGTCAGTTTCATTTTTTGAATTTTCTGTAATCTGCCTGAAATTTGATGATGGCTTTACTGAAACATATACCTTTGGTTTTGGATGTTTTAGAGAGGAAAACCACTTCCTTCTTTCTTTTTCCATTTATATCAATAGAAGATCCCAGTTCAGCAAAGTACGTAGATATATATGTAATTTTACAAAACTGAGTGCTTATGCTGACTTCATTTACTATGTTTTAAAGCTCATGCAGAGGACAGTAGGACTCTCCTTGACTTCTTTTTTCAAATGGGCATGTGGATTTGATTTTTTCTAGCAGGTGGGTCAAGCATAAATGGCCACAGTAACTCATCAAGCATGGCACCCTCTTATGGCTCCATACTTTCTAAGGAGCCCTGTAACATTGGTATGTGCACTAGATCATGTAAGCACTGACCTGAAGGTGATATAGAATCATAGAATCATAGAATAGTTAGGGTTGGAAGGGACCTTAAAGATCATCTAGTTCCAACCCCCCTGCCATGGGCAGGGACACCTTCCACTAGACCAGGTTACTCAAAGCCACATCCAGCCTGGCCTTGAAGACAGCCAGGGATGGGGCATCCACGTATGAAAAAGTAGTCACAGGCAAGGCTGTGACACGCACCCCTTAAATGGGTCCATGAACTCTCCTACTTTATTTAAGCCAAGTAAATTCTATTCCAAACCAGACTTCGTTATAACAAAATGTTAACTAGGTGGTTGAGTGAAAATAAACTACTACATTAACATGGATGAAAACAGTGTAATTTGTGTGTAGACCCAAATTCAGTTTTAATTAAAGTGATCAGGAAATTATGTTCTTTAACATGATCAGGATGAAGTCTGGGATGAATGTAGACTGAAATCCTAAGTAAGCTGTGCAGAGCAATGTCATTTAAGTTCATTGTAATGTTAAAAATACCTTCACTTCTATGGTGATTTTAATCTTACATAGAAATGGGTTCAGTAAAGTCATGAGTTCAGTTAAACAACTATTTTCCTTCATTTTTATCACTATTGATAGAATAATAATAATCGGGAAGCAGATACAAAAGTAAAGCAAAGCTGTTAAGAAGCTAAACCACATAAAACTGTAGTGCTTTTTGTGGCTGTACTTTTCCTCGTATTTTCTACTGATCATTTTTATTGTCCATAAACAACAGTACTTCAGAATAAATAAGTAAATATTGTGAAGGTGTTTCCATAAACATTTGTTCACCATGAGAAATGTATTCATGCTATTATTTCTTGCCCTTAGTGGGTGTGCTTTCACAGACAGCTGTGTATTATTAGAATGCTAGAGGAAAGAGAATTTTAAGCCTCCTAAATATCCCTGAGAAGAAAAGATTTTAAAAGAAATCACACAGTTTTCCCACAAACTTATTGACCAATTAGTAATGGTGAAATTACCAGGTGATTTGTGTAATAACTCATGAGTATGTATAGATATACACAGTGAAACACACACCAAAAAGGCACATTTGGCTATGCAATAAATAAAAGAAAAAAAAACTTACTCAGTGACATTTGTATTCTTATATTCAAATTAAACTATGCAGTTTTCAGGCAACAAAAATATCAAACACGACAGAAGTTTATTTGTATTGAAAGGAGTCCTCAGGGTATTTATGATGAAGGAAAATTAAGACCAAGAGACAAGGGCAAACCTCTTACAAATGGAATGGCAATGCATTGAGCCCAAAGAAGCCCTAGGCCCTATAACTTGTCACAGAATAAAAAATGTTTATGTGTTTTGTCCCTTTACATGCAGGATGCAATCAGCTGTGACTGTCTCCTCCTCCCCACGGTACAAAGGTGACGATCATCTCCACTCCAAGTGCAGAGGGAAGAAATTTAGAGGCTGTAACATGCGCTCTCCAGTTAGTTCCCACAACATAGAACTAATCATCTCCACAAGCTTGGTGCTCACAGCACTAAAAGTAAACCCCTGCAAAGCAAGAAGATAGAAAGCCAGGTATCATAGGGAAAGTAATCAGAAGCTTTGGGAGAGCATGATACACTCAAGGACTTTAGACCTGGTTTTCCAAAGGCACAGTTGGATTTGTCCAGACCATTCTACTTTAGACCATGGGAGGTGCTCCAGATCCCACCCTGCAAGTGCCAGTCTCCCCACAGTGACATGACGGGCAGCCTGCAGAAGACACATCCCTTATTTGCAACTTAGCTGCCTGATAGTTGAGCAGCATGTCTAGTTTCCTGAGGGAGTGACTATGAATTTAACAGCACAATTTATGACACTCTAAACATACCACCTAGTCAAACGTGGTTTGAACCAAAATAAAATCACTTCGGAAGTTCATAATCAGAAGTCCTAAGTTTCATTTGTGGATGAAAAGCTGGACACGAGCCAGCAGTGTGCGCTGGCAGCCCAGAAAGCCAACCGTATCCTGGGCTGTATCCGGGGAAGGGTGGCCAGCAGGTTGAGGGAGGGGATTCTGCCCCTGTACTCTGCTCTGGCGAGACCCCCCCTGGAGTGCTGCGTCCAGCTGTGGGGCCCCCAATATCAGAAGGATATAGACTGGTTGGAGTGAGTCCAGAGGAGGCCACAAAGATGCTCCGAGGGCTGGACCACCTCTGCTGTGATGAAAGGCTGAGAAAATTGGGCTTGTTCAGCCTGGAAAACAGAAGGCTCCAGGGAAAACATGTAGCACCTTCCAGTACCTGAAGGGGGACGACAAGGAATCTGGGAGGGAACTTTTTACAAGGGCCTGTAGTGACAGGACAAGGGGTAACGAGTTTAAATTGAAAGTGAGGAGATTTAGATTGGATACCAGGGAGAAGTTCTTGGTGGGATTTAAAAGGTGTGCAGGTAAGTTGCTTCCTGGAGAGGGTGGTGAGGCACTGGCACAGGTTGCCCTGAGAAGCTGTGGATGCCCCATCCCTGGATGTCTTCAACGCCAGGCTGGATGAGGCTTTGAGCAACCTGGTCTAGTGGAAGGTGTCCCTGCCCACGGCAGGGGCGTTGGAACTACATGTTCTTTAAGGTCCCTTCCAACCAAAACTATTCTGTGATTCTATGATTCTGTATATCTGTCCTCCCTTCATTAGCTGCACTTCAGCTTCAACATAAAATCTCACTGATGGACCAGCAAGGGTAGGAAATATTTGCATTAGGATTTCTAGCTAAGCAGATATTTTCAGATAAAGCATCAGGGCAGAAATTTAATCCTCTTGCAAACTGCTAAGATCAGTTTTTCTCAGCCAAGTCTCATGCCAAAGAAATCTCACTGTCACTATGTCAAACACAGAGTGGTGATGTTCTGGCAGCTTTCAGTGTGTTCTGTCCTGGACCAAGCTTCTGGCAGTCCAGGATGAAATATGGGAGCACACCTGCTAAACAGCAAGCTTGAACATCTCAATAAGCCCCACTGTCCTCTGTTTCACTGTTCTTTCCTTCCTTGTCACTGATCTGTTATTTCTATTCCCCAGCTCATGCTTAAAAAAAAAAAAAAATTAAAAGGTGTAGTAAACTCTACCTCAATTCCTGGTTTAACCTAATTGAAGCTAATAGTAATATTAAAGTAGGCAGGCATTTTCTTCACATTGTCTTGGTTTTTTGCACTATCCTATCTTTCTACATAATTTTGTAATTTCTTCTAAAACTCCATTAAAGGCTTAGTAATTGGCAGTGAGCATGTTGTCATGGGTATTCCTGTGCCCAAAACCTTAAAAACAGAATAGGTGGGAGGGAAAACAAAACTAGCAGGTGACTTTTATAGATGATTGTTGAAGCTGGACGCTAATATCTCCTTAAAATTCTCCTGATGCTATTAGTTCTATCACTTTAATTCTACTGATTTCATTAGTTACTTGTGTTTTTACTAGAAAACTTAAGAAGGAAGAGGTCAAGCCTCAAATATTTTCTTTCTTATTAGAGACCACAGAGATAATCCAGGATTTATGGAGGTTTTTTCTGGGCTTTGAGGCAGTAGCTACTGATGGATGAAATGCTTTATGTATTGGAAAGGGAAGGGAAACAGGCAAAACAGAGCAATGCATTTCTGCACAGTATCTTGAGTGGAAAACATAAATGTCTGGTTATTATTTCTGATTTGCTTTCAACTTTTCAACTCAGGTTTAAAGATGCTACAAAAAGATTAAGCCTTAGAATTGTGTCTCTCAGATGTTATAGATGTAAATGTATTTCATTAAAGGAGGAATTTGTCTAAATAGGAGAAGTAATCAAGTGAAATAGCAGCTTATAGACATCAATGGCAGCTTTCACATTGCTTTCAGTGGAGCCAGCTTTTCACTAAGACATTTCATTTAAAAATCAAGTCAAAACCTCTTTCTTTTTTCTCACAACTCTGTATTTCAGAAAAAAAATAAATGAGTCACTGAAGCTTGCTGAACAAAGAAATATTAGAATTCCAAATGAACCTTATTCAACTATGTAGCTGTGCTGGTGAGACAGAAAAATGATTTGGGGAATCCCCCTACGTGTTAGCACTATTATTAGCTGTAGCCCCTAGATGGTGCTGCTACAATCGGTGTTGCAAGTCAACAAAACATTGGCAATTTGACTTAGGAAAATCTATTTGTCAGATCTGGTAAAGTTTACACCAACCTTTACCTTGTTCTTCACCTGAAAGTCTGTGCTTAATTTTTTTTTTCCAGTGTATAACTAGTGTGTAAAAGTCATACTTACGAAAATAATATGATGTTAAATTATGTCAACCTTCACACCAGAATTGTGAAAATACCTGCATCATCTTATGAACCCCATTTAGTATTACAGGACAGTTAGGAGCCATAATTGGCTAAAAGCTTCCATTGTAGTTTTTCTAAGGGTAGGATTAGCCTCATGTAACTTTTGGGGTGGGGTTCAGTTCCATATAGAGACACGAGAGTTTATATGTCTCTATGTGAAGTACATGAACTTGTCTCTAGTGCTCCAATGGGATGCATATCTCCTGTGTTATATCTGTGACTACCACGAGGATGTCTGAGGTATATCAGGATACCTCAAATGGTACAAGAAACTTGAATACAGACAATTGAATCCTGATAGTGACATTAGTTAAATGAAGTCCACATATAACTTGAAGATACTGAGGAACTGCGTAACCAATGTTGTGTTGGAGAGCTTGGAATTCAATGGCATAAGACAGCAAAAATATGATCATGCTTACCCTAAAACCAAAGTTTCATGGAAACACGTTATACAGCAATACAAAGCTATCAGCTGTGTTTGTCTCTCTACTTTTTTCCCCACCTCTTAAACTATAAGGATTAAGCTCAACAGAAAACCTGACTTTAAACTTTAACTATTAAATTTGCTTGCAATCACCTGGAAAGGGAATAACATGCAGAGAAACCAACCTAGAAAACTGTCACCTGTAGACAAATTTAGGATAGAAGATTTTCACTGACAGAAAGTTAAAGAAAGCAGAGATCTTTGCATTGCAGAAGGTAACTCCTTTTCCATGGGTGGCCATAAGGTTAGATGGGTTAGGTAGCAAAGTGTGAAGGAAGGCATGTATTATTATTTTGCAGCAATAATTGTGTCTTGCTGAAAGTGCAGCTTAGAAAGAGTGCTCAGCTGAATTCCTCAGTGGGAGATGATGATACATATATGCTTTATGCCTACCCTAGAAGATAGTGTTAGCCAGTATTGTCTTTGGACATCATAAATTTCTGCCGGAAAAAAGTCACTCAGAGAAGTCCAGCTGACAATCCACTGGTATGTACATTATTCACCTGAATTCACCTACATTATTCACCTGCATACAGTGAATTCAAAACAATTTGGAAATATTCTCCTTTCTCAGTTGCAGCATTTTTACAGCCATTTTGCCTGGGTATCCTTACACAAGTTTTTTTGAGGAAAAATGGTCTACTGAATTTATGGTCACATAAGGCTCCAGTTCTATCATACACAGAATCTTTATTTTATACCAGTGTCAGAACACCAGAAGCTGTAAGTCAGAGTTGTCATTGTTGTCTTAGACTACCTGACAGGTTTTCTGTTCTTTCTACAGTGACATTTCAACATTTTGGATTTTTTGTTCTGATGTGTGAGCATGTAAGTGAATGAGTAGCTCATGTGTAAGTCATGAGGCAAGACTGAACAAAAAGGGCAAAGGCCAGTAGTGCTATCAGAGATGAGCCCCCTCCCTCCAATCTATAAATACATAAAGCAGTTTGAGGATGAGTAGGTAACATACCTACTATATAAAATACAAAATGTACCAATAGCTGCCACGTATCCACCTAGATCACTCCATTTCCTATATAATGGAGAAGAAAAAAAAAACCAAAACCAAAAATACAGCTAACATTAAAAAGCATGTATTTTTTAAATGATAATAATTTTAAAAGAAAGAGAAATATCATCAAGAAAAAGATGGGTTTTGAAAGTAGATCTGAGGATTCTGAACACCTCATGCCTAACAATAAATGAAAGTGTCATCTAGTGCCAAAGGAAGGAAAATGTCTAAGAAATCTACACAAACATCATATTTTTACAGACTGAGATAAAAAAAAAAAACCAAACAAAAAAACCTATTATGTCATAGTGTCCATCTGTACCAAACCTATCCGTATGAATAAGGATTGATTTTGGAAAAGTAATTTAAAAAAAAGTGTCTGTAAAATTCCGTTGCTTTTTTGCACGTCCTGATGTACTTTCCATGGTTTGGGGTATTTTTACCTTTGCTTATTCTTTAATTTGCCATGACAAACCTGCAGCCCTACTTGGAATGGAAGTGAAAGACAACAGAATATAAGTAAAAGTGACAGGGACATGCCGAAACTCAAAGGATAATTCATACAGCACCCAGACAAAGGTTTTTTAGACATTTTCTAAAGGCTAACCTGTCTCCAGTCCCTTGTCCCACAATGACTGTAATGTTATCCAAACGAAGGTCATTCTAGCTGAGCAAAGGGCAAAGCACCACAAATATTTCTTTGCAGTATGATGGGTAAGGGATCAAAAATGTTTTCCGTGCATCACTTGTACAGGATCTACTGTGTGAGATTAGGATATAACGATGTATACCCAGCTGACTCTGTGTTCACCTCTGAAGTACAGCAGCGTTACAGCTACCCTCAGGGAAGCTCTCCCCAAAGAAGTCAGAGTGAGTCAGAGACAGATTGCCAGCAAGCACATAATCTTCACTGAGCAGTAAATTTAACATTCCCATCATAGAACCCCCAAAACTGTTGTTACTACTATTGCTTTGAGATAACCCAGCACTGCACAAGGAAAACTCAGCCTGGCTCCCAGTTAATCCATACCAATGCAGAGATGAAGATAATTCCCTCTCTACAAGCTACCTTGAGAAGGAAAAACACAGGACAGAGCATGGCTGACCATCCTGTAATCCTCTTTCTGTTATAGATTGCATAAATGAGGTCCACACATGTAGCGCAGCTTTGTACTGCACTACCATCGTGTCAAATGTGCAAACACAAGGGTGAGATTTGAACACAGGCAGGTGGTGGCTTTCACCTCTTGAGCCCTTCCAGTTTTGGCTGCACTGTGCATGCTGTAAAGCATTTCTTTGGTCTTAACTGGATTACACTTTGGCAATAATGCTACAGCTGTTGGCTGTGCTGTGGAGAGCGTGCAGCGTGGGTGAGTTACACGAGAGGGCTGTACAGCACTTCAGGTCAGAGATCTGCCTTCCCCTCTGCCACTGCTTCAGCTAGGGCCAGCATTGAGTATGTAGAGAGAAGTAAAAGAAACAGGTCTGCTATGAAGTGATCCCCTTTCTATACATCTCATATTCTGGAAATGCGTTTAGGATATTCAAGGTGAGGGACAAGGACTTTCCTACCAGGGTAACTGGTAGTTTGAGATACATATTGTCTACTCTGTCTCTGGCACATATTATAGTTAATGTTAGTGATATGACAGAACTGAAAGTGGATCCATCACCAATCATTAGGAAGCATGCCTTCCTATATTAATTCTTGAGGCTACAGTAAGCCCTTTTCCCCATGCTCAGTTTTGAGACTTTTGTGACTTTATTTCCTTATTAATGACTTTAAAAAGGATGTTACACACTTGGCCACTCAAGGGGAGTGAACATGTGCGTAAAAAAAGCCCAGATTTTCAGAGTGGGACTATCTGGTGGAAGGTTTTGACAGCCTGCTGCAAATATTATTTGAGATCCAAGCACCTTACATTACTCAACATTTTGTAACACTGATAAGATGAAGCGCTCTGTCCACGGTTGTATTTTCTTCCTGTCTGTTAGGATTATTAAGCAGTTGTCCTACCTTCCTGTATTACTCAGCTGCCAATGCTTAAGATAACGTCTGTGAGTCATACAGCTGGCACTTTGATACCTGTATAATCAGCCTCCACAACGCTGCTAGCCAAAACCTACAGATGCTTAAAGACAGGCTCATGAGATGCTGACATTCTCCAAGAAAAAAGAAAATGAGCTGTTTCCACAAGCATTAAATGGGGTCTCAAAGCAGCATGCAGTTCCTTTTGCAGAAATCCTACCTGAGCTACCATGAGATAGATACTGTTCTTGTTCTTATGTGAGTGGTTCTCTCTGTGTAGAGAAACACATGAGATGTTAAGTTCAAAGCCAGGACTATGATTTTACCAGAACACACTAGGGAAGGATAAGTGTCAGAGTTTTGAAAGCATTTATAAAATGAAATCAAAACTTAACACTTGGTGTTGTAGAGTACAAAGGAAAATGCATCAGTTTTTAAAGTGATAGTCAGACTTTTAAATACAGGCAACTAAATTGCACATTATGCTCCAAAAAAGACCCTCCATTAGTTGATACAATCTGAATAAATGAATGTGTATGTACTGTTTTCAATCTTATTTAGATATGTACAGCTTTCTTTAGCATTATACATGTGATAGGCTCAGAAGATATCCTTCCCTCATCTGCCTAGGTATTGTACTGCACTCATCCTCTGAAAAGTAGCATCTATGACTCTAGCTCTTACGAAGGCTACTTTAATATAATGGATGTGACTTTACACTACAGGCAATAGGCACACCTAATGTTTTAAATTCCAATTCTTTTCAGCTTGTTTACCTATTAGTAACATCTAACTTGGAACATTACAGAGACTAAAATAATGAATATAAATATTTCCTTAAATCTGAGTGATTAAAAGGTTTTGATAAACTGGATTACATTAAATTGGTGTTATTATTGCATGGCTAAAAGTAAATCTGCAGCTGCTTTAAATAGGCCTGTGTTAACAGACACCACTGGAAGATTCGGTAGATAGATGCTGTGAAAATGAGAACAGCCCTTGTTGTTAATCTTTAGTAAATGTGCTAAATAAACAAGTGGCAACTGTTTAATATCTAATAACTTTCTTTTCACTGTCTTTTAAAATCAACTTGAATGCTCATTAGGGAACCTAAACTGAGATGTGTTAATAGGAGTGTTACATTTTCAGGCGATAACCAACTATTAGCACATGTCACTGATACAAATCTGTTTGTTAAGCTACATTATAATTCTGAAAGATCTTGTAACCATAATAGCAATAAGTCTTCTTGAAAATAAGGTGCTTGTTTGTGACTAGGAAGAACAGAGGGATACAAACCATGCCTTGTTAGCACTATTTTGGAATTTCTTATTATTTTCTGAAATTTTAAATGTCCCAGGATTATGTGTTCCAGGATATTTAGCATTTTTTAGTCCAACAAATATATTCTGAGAGCAGCTGCTAGTACAAATTTAATATAAACAATTATTCTTCTCTTTCTGTTCCGATGGACTGGCAGAAGGGCTAACCTCAGTTAAGGGTATAAGCTTCCAGAACAGTATTGGAGGAGACATCAGGCAGCCAGATCCCTTACTCAGTGTGCATTACTGAACCTTAAAGCACTACATTTCAAATAAGACTTTATCTCCTGTAAGTCCAAAAAGGTGGGTAAAAGGTCACATACTTCTGAAATTCCCTTTCTATTCCTTCTGAAACTAACTTTCGATTGCCAACCATATATATTAAATTATAAATTTTAAAAGAAAGGACTTCTTGCATGGAATCTAAAATTTGCCTACCAACCAAGTGTCTTCTTGGTTTGCTAGCAAGAGTGATACCAATATGAAATAAAGAAAAATAAATCTATAATTAATTGTTTATATTAATCAATCCCTATGTCAGGACCCTGACAGCGCTAATTAATCTTAATTGCCCTGATCAGCCTCACTTGGGGCCTTCACCTACCCTCTTAGCATGGGGTCCTAGTCCCTTTCTGTGCTGTACCATAGCTGTGCCTGTCTTCAGTCCTGTCCTGGCTGGACCTTGGACATATGTTTTAGGTAGTCTATCTCCAGTCATGTTTTTGGTCCTATATCCTGGAGGGATGTCTGGCCTACATTGCGTCCCTGCCTTGTGCTGATCCTGACAACCCTCTAGAAAGACCCAGGACCTAGTTAAATGTATATATATATATGTATTTGCCATGAATATGCAAAATGTATGTATAAAATCACATCTGTCTGCATCTATCTGCCATTACCCTCCCAAAATTCACAGAGTGGCATAAAGATGGGGGAAAAAATAAAAAGAAAAAATGAAAGGAAAATGAGAAGAAATATTTTAAATTAGTTTTGTTTATATGGTTTTATGCAATATACACTTAAACCCCATAATTCTCCTTTCCAACATTATTATAGCTTCTTACAGGGCAAGGGCTGATGGCTTCCTGTGTGTTAATTACATTCCATCCATTCTAAAGATTTTTGCAGTCCTCCAAAGGCCTCTTTATTTCTTACAGAAGGAGCAAATTTGCCTGAGGTTGAGGTCAGGGAATGGACACGAAAAATAATCACCCTAATAGGAGAACAAAAAGAAGATCATGTGCACGTTCAAATCCTGTTGTTTGATTCCTAGATGGTGGTAAGTCCATAAAAAACACTTGTTTTATCCTGGGAGCTCATATATCTTCTCCGTCCACCTGTGTCAAGGCTCTGTTGGGTTTGACAGACCATAACAAGTTTTTAAGTCAAAATTCTTTTCTTCTCATCATTCTGTACAATCCAAATTCTCCCATTGCCACTCAGGTTTCCACTTTTACTCATATACCTCACTATAGTTACTACCTTGGGGGACGATATGCAACACAAGAGTGTTGTGTTTATTTATACGCTTCATCTGGGAATATTATGTGACAAGTGTAAGGGATGTAATCCCCCTGCTACATGCCCTCCATGGAAGCAGTGTGGTTTTTATGTCAGCTCCTTATTATAAGGTACAATATGCTGCACTTACTGCATTTTCATTCTGTTAGAGTATCTCCTAATCTTACAATGTGTTAACTATAATTTGCGAATTAATTCTATTTTTTGGAATATTTTGAAATCTGTGTAAATTCTTTGCAAAATAATTAATGTGTCACAATTTGCAATGGCTTGAGGTTATTTTCTCAGACTCCCTAAGCCTTGGATAAAGGGTGAACTTAAGCAGTTTAAATCATTCTATTGATTAAAAAGAATGTCTGGTTATTTTAACTTCAGCTTTTTACATGTCACTGGGCAGCTCAAGTAGCCATTCTGCAGCTAGAAGCAGCTTTGGATTTTGAGAAACAATTGTTGTGTTGGATTGTTAGGCCAATACTCCTCATACCCATGAAATGGGTTGAAGCAGTGATGAATGATTCATGGAGAATTTAGCTACATCTTTCTTTGTATTATTTCTTCTTAAACTAAGTGTTGGATAGATATTATTTTTTTTCTTTAAATAAAATATTGTGGTTCTACAGATACCTGTATATATACAGATGAGTCTGTTTGCAAAAGAAAAAGACACAGTATCTCTATTTAAAAGAAAAGAAGAAAGATAATGACAAACAAGTTAGCTTTCATTTCTAAGACATTTCTCTGCATCCAGCCACTTCAGAGCACCTCTGTAAGAAATGTCCACAGGGAGCCCTGACTCTTGAGGGAACTTACAGAGAGAAACAAGATGATTTAACCAGCTGAAACTTATCCTTGATCCATATGGTCAGAGGGACAAAGTAAAGGACAGGAAGCCCTTTTAAGCAGACTGCTCCACTTGCTTTCCTGTTGCAGTAATATATATTTGGTGGATAAATTACATTACTCTTTAAAGTCTGTCATACAACAGTTTCAGAATATTTTGGTTAGATTTTGTTTTCTTGTTTGATTTTTTTTTTTTTTAATCCACACAAATATTCTTAAAAGGATGGGAAATTTATCTGTATGCCTTTCTGCTTTTTCTTTCCTCTTCATTAATTCATCTGACCTTCAGGGACTATCAAAGAGTAGTTAGAACTAAGATGTTGTAAAAGACCCCTGGAAAGTTCTCACATTTCCTAACACTCCTGTACAAATATTTTCTTATGCATCCATTTCCTGCAGTGACTCTATTCTTTTCACCTTCAGTAATCCAAATTACAAATTACTATGTGACTTTTTGCCAGGCAGCAGTTTGGGATAAATGAACTCCTCAACCTTATGTTGGGAAACATTCAACCATAATTTAGGATATCCAGACCCACTCCATCCACCTGCCCTCTCCTCTCCCTTTTAATCCTCACAGCACTTCTGAAAGCAAATGTGTTGGAGAAATCTTTTGCTCAGGGACTGATGCCATCTCAAAGGTTCAGAAGGGCTGGAAACTACAATCAGCATTTGGCTTTCATGAACCCCTAGAGAGCCATTTCTGTCACACATGAAATGTGCAACAAATAGTACAATCTGTGGTCTTAGAGTAGTCTTTGTGGAGGTGACAAGACCACTGCAACAATGTAGGGCAACCAGCATGGGTATTCTCCCTTGAAGTGCAATTTTAATTCTCTGTTGGTAAAAATCAGCATTGTTTTTCTGAGTTCAGTGGAGCTATTCACTGTTGAGCTTCTGGCCAGCAGTTTCAGATAGCTTGCTTTTATGGTAATTTCTGAATCAGAGAGGTACACAGATAGTCCCAGACCACAGAGCTTTCTCTTCCGTTTTAGTAAATCTTTTAGTGAATCTAAATAAAGTTTGTGGAAAACCAAGAATTCAGTACTGAGTATTGCTACCCTGCAGATTTCCATAGGAACACAATGCAGTTATCTCCCTAGGTAATCATTTGATATAGTTATGAAGTAATACACCCTAGAAATATCTTTTTTTTTTTGGTCATATTTACAGCAATTATGTCAAATAGTGAATTTAAATAATTTGAGTTGATTACAGCTGGTTTGTGGAAACACACAGTTTGACGTATTCACAAGTTTCAATTACTGTATGTGGAATGTAATTATGTGGAGTACAAAGCTCCAGGGGAAGCTGTGTTTGCTAAATACACCTTGTATGAAATCAGTGATCTTTACTTTTTTTCCCCAAAATTTGAAAATCTCATAAATTTTGTCAGTGGTTCATCATCTAGCAGATTCCACTTTTAAGAGCCAAGTAGACAGAGTGTAAAGAGAAAATAAAAATCATCACAATCTCAGTAACCAATCTTCTCTGTGAACTTATACATGTAATAATTCTTTAATTTCATTCTATATTTTTCTGGCCGCTGTTCAAGACCCCCCTGAGTACTCTTTTTACTCAGTGAAAGCTTAAAGGAAAACTTTGTTTCAGAATAAGTCTTTGTAACAAGAAATTTGATACTGGTAATTAATCAGCTGAGTGATTAGGGGTTGTTTAGAAGCAGTTTTCTTTTAGTGGCCAGCAGTTCCGTCAGAAAAAAAAGACAAATGAACATCTCATAATCAGGTCCCATCACCTGAGATTGCAGATAACATACAGCAAATGTATTGTCTTCCACATATATCCTCCCAAATCCCTCACAGCACAGAACTTCCAAAAAAATCATAGTTATAATGTGTTACAGAAAAGGAGGGCTGAGGTCTGTGGAAGGTGGCAGGGGATGGAAGTCAGCATTTTGCAATAGTACTGATCCCAGTGTTTATAGCAGCTTCCCATTTTGACTTTGCGAGACATCTCCTGTTAGCCTCAGTTCCATAAACATCATAAACAGTTGAATTTCTGTGAGCTTCAAAGCCCCATCCTTAGAACTTCCCATATGGAAATGCTGATTAAATATTATATTATGCTTTTAAATATATAAAGTTTCAGAGACATTAAATTTGATCCTCCCTAAAGCGTCTCTGTATTTCACTTTCATCTCATAAAAAAGATCAGCACTAAAATCCATTTTATTTGGGTTGCTGGGATAACCCCAAATAGCCCTAAATTCCTTCTGTTCATATTTACTCACATTCCTGGCTTTGGAATCTATTTATCCTTCTGATGCCTTTCTTTTCCTAGCTAGTGAAGCTGTTTTCATATCTATCATGGGATGCATATCTGTTTATTTTATTTTTTGACAAATACTGCAACAAAAATGAAGGCAGGCATTCATGATTATTCTTTCTTCTTAAACAATTACATGTCCTATATATTGTGTCATTTATCAAAACAATTCCAAATATTATCATTAAAATTTCAAATTTCCTTCTTCCTAAAGAGCTGAAAAATGTGATTTTGACAGGTTTGACAGTGCTTTGCTTTGAATTTCTGCATTAAGGGACCACTAAGAGCCTTTTATAATATCTGGATAAATATGACTTTTATACTCACAATAGGACAATTTATTTTCGATTAACTGGAAATGAGCAGGGTAAGAAGTGAGGGAAAGCTTTCTTTTTGAAATAAATTATGTGCCCCACGGGTGTACTTGATTACAATATTCCTTTGCCACAAGGCAGCACTTTTTTACTGTCCCTCATGACAAAACATTTTATTCCTGTATCCTTAACTGATATACGTTCCTAAAAAGGAATCAGGGTGGCATATCCCTTTCTAATGTGACCACTCTGCCCCAGTATAATTCTGAAAGAATGTTACTGCTGTGTTCTGCTCACATGGGTAGTTCTTTTTTGAAAAAGATCATCATACTAGAAAATAAAAAATGAAAAAGTGAAATCTATAATACCATATACAAATAAATGAGTGGTAGAGAGAAAACAAAACAAGTGCTCTTCCATGGGGACCTTTGGTGAAACTAGGATAGTTCTGGGAAAGAAAAAGCAGAATGTCAGCATTAAGAAGCTGCTAGGGCATCATTACCTAGGAAGAGGTCAGTAATGTCAGCAAATTCCTGCATCTATTGGAGCCTTAGTGAAGTCTGCTGGACCAAAAACTACACCCTAACTGATTTTCCCTCCAAAAATTTCTAGATCTGTATTGCAGAAGTGTACTTTATCATGTTCTCCAAGGCAACACAAATACCAAGTGTGTCCAAAAAGCAAAAATAATTTCTTGCCTTGGGAAAATCTCTAATTCCTGGTTGAGTGGACATAGCAGCAGTTCACCACACTGGCAACAACTGTCAATAATCCCAGCAGCAAGGCTCTTCAGGCAGTGAGGCACAGATGAAGAAGTGTTTTTGTCACAGGACTTACAGTAGGGCTCTAACTACAAGTTCGTTAAATCAAAAAATATTAATTATAGACCTGTACACTGTATATTTCTAAATGAAAAACAACCCAGCTCAGGTTAATTCAGGTTATCTGTTACTCTTCAGTCTTGTGTTAGAAAAGAAGTAGGTAGGTTTTGTTTTGGTTTCTTTTTTTTTTTTTTCTTTCCCCACTGCAGAGGTACAAAACTGATTCATCTGCATGTATGGTTAAGTAAAAATTGCTTAGGTCTTTGTCTTTTTTTTTTGGTTTGGTTTGGGATTTTTTTTTTTCTCTATTGTCAGGAGTCTTCTTTTCCTTTATACAATCTCTTTCTCTTACTGAGTAGAGACACAGATCCTAAATCTAATACTATGCCCTCCTCTCCTATCCTGGGATCCTTACGAGCAGCTAGATAGCCTGACTCCTCTTTAATGGATGAACTCTTCCTGTTTCATCTGATTATTACATGTTGACTAGCATCAAGACACTGTCAAGCATTTATCGTCGGTCCTGACTGACCAGGGGGGTCCCAGTTGACTGCAGGTCAGCCAGCGTGACGCCCACCTGCAAGAAGGTCCAGAAGGAGGATCCAGGGAACTACAAACCTGTCAGTTTGACCTCGGCACCAGGAAAGGTTATGGAGTAGATCATCTTGAGTGTAATCACGCAGCATTTGCAAGACGACGAGTTACTCAGCCTTGGTCAGCATGTGTCTGTTAAAGGCAGATCCTGCTTCACTAACCTGATCTCCTCCTATGACAAGGCCATACGCTTAGTGGATGAGGGAAAGCCTGTGGATGTCTAATATAAGGCAGCTGGGATGCCCATACTTGAAGTCAAGTTACAAACTGCTATAAAGAGAGAGATTTTTTTTTTCTAAATAATTTCTAAATAATCCTAGCAACATATGAATCTCCCACAGATTTGCACAAAATACATAAGATATACCAAGCTACCTATATCTTTTCACTGCTGCTACAAGACAGTTCAAAGGGAGGCGTTATTTAATTAATACAGAACAATACAGTGCAATCACAGGCTATCAAAGAAATAAAGAAGATAAGCACTTGAAGGAAGAAAGGGAATATTTGAAGTTATTTACTCAAAGAAAGAATATTTAACATGATACATCACCAACTATCAGCAAAACCTGAGAGCATTTCAAGTGAAGAATTGGAGGGAGGGAGTGGGGTTGGAACTACTTTTTCAATATATGGCTGCCTCAGTTTAAAGAACAAATTTCTCTGTTAAGTGCAGGGTAGAAAAGCTGAGACTGTTCCCAGCAAGATGATTTTAAATGTTTACAGCAAGGGCCTGGGTCTCTTGTTTGATTAACAAGAAAAAGTGGCCCACCTAGAGTCTTTCTGAACCCACCTTTACTGGTTTCTGTAACAAGTTAGGGTCACACATCAAGCAATAAAAATCACCCTGTCATTTAGCTACTGAAGCTCCAAAAGTAGAAGCAGAACTGTTACCATAAACAGGTTGAATCTAGACTGGATCTCAACCACTCCAGGCTGTGCCCACACTGAGGAGTGCAGCAGACTGAGAACAGATGATGTTCCAACAATGCAGCAAGTGAAGAAAACTGGGAAATTCCATTCAAATTTCATCCTGGTATGAAATAAAATCATGATTCTAAGTCCACAATTCTCTGCAGATTAATCAGAAACTCTAGAAGCACCACAGAATTTGAAACATCTGATGGATCCAAGCAAAGTCAAGCAGTTTTCAAGGTCAGGAAAGGATTATTTATTTGTCTAAGTAATGTAACACATGTGAATTTGATAGTTTTTGTTTTGCCATGAAAAGTTGATTACATTTGATAATGAAAGTCCAAATCCAGTCTTGGAATGCAAATTCATGTACAGGGATAAAAAGAGGTCTGAAGTCTTTCAATTTAATTTTTGATCATTTCAGAATTGTACTCAAGTTATTAATTCTATGTCTAAAGTTCAAACATCTGATCTTGTTAGTTCTGACTGTGGATGATTTCTGATATACTCCATGGCAAATGATCTCTTCCTCTATCCTTTGGGCTGAACTTAAATGTGAGTTTCAGCAACACAGGTCATCACCAGACCAAAGACTTTTCCTTGCCCTGTGCCTAGTTTCCCACTTAATCCAGAGATCAGTTAGTGATCTGAATTAATCCAAGTGGAAGTACCAACCACCAAGAGGCATGTAACAACAGTTATTTTTATGGTACCTCAAAGCCACAAGATATCTCTTTTTTAAAGACTATGGTAGTAGAGGGTCAGCATGTCTCATCAACCTCAGAGTACAGGGGCCTGCCCTGATGTGGTGTAGTCTGTGAGTAAGGTTTCAAGAGCAAAGGATAAGTTAGACTTTAAAACCTCTGTCTGGCACAGGTTAAATATAAATGCGTGTATAGGCAGGTTTGTCCCGACCACTTTTCTTATTTGAATGAAAACATCTTCCAAACTGTGCTAATTTACACCAACCATGACACAGAGCATCTGTCCAACACTGGTGTACTCTTTTGATGGGGAATAGTTTTTGATTAGAAGTCTTTAGTTCAAATTCAGAAGATTTTATCCTCTGTTTTAAAATATGTTATTTCTATATTTTTCAGTATAGGAATAAACATTCAAATTTAAGCTCTGGAATGGTGATCAAAGATGTTTCTGTTTAGGATGATGTCTGGTCTGAGATTTTTCACAAGTTTTACCTTCAGTTTCCAAATGAGCTAGGCTAATAATCAGTGGCTTATTAGAAAGCTTCAAGAAAAAACATGTCTTTTCAATCTGCCTACAAGGTCAAAAAAAACCCCAACCTTCCAGTAGGATTTAATGTACGTACACAAGCTTGATGTATTAAGTGATGCATTTTTTTACAATGTTAACAGTTTGATGAGAATATCAATTAAACATGACTGTGTAGTTAAGATTTCCATCTCCAAATGCAGCTGCAGCAAGTAACCGGACTACTAATCAAAGCAGTGTTATAATTTAACACTGATGAGGAAAGCAGTAGCCGTCAGAAGGGAATGACAGAAAGGAAGCAGCTGCTTTCATATCATTTTAGTGTCCATTTCTTTAATGAGCCTGAGGAGACAATTCCCTGCTGACTATTCATTAATTAATGGAATTTATGAGAGAGGAAGAGCTACCAGCATGCAAACAAGTAGCAAACAGGTGATGACTGTCTTGTGCTTGCAGGGAATGAGTATATTGAGGGAAGGAAGCTTTTGAACAAAGTAACTGATCCGGAAGGGATATTTATCAAAATGCTATGTCCCCAATTCTTCATTTGGGCAGCAATGAAGTGTGGCTTACAGCTTAATGGAAGTATATTATTAAACTCAACTTCTGAAATATTTATGGTCAGATCAGGAGAAAAGGAGGAAGCAACCTAGAGGATTCAGCAGATGCCTTTTTCCCATTCTGAGTGAATACCAACATTTTAGCCAGACTTGACTGCGTTAATGAACAGTTGGATAGATGCTGCTAGGAAACACCATCTCTTTCCCATGTTGGAATTCAAAGTTATCCCAGTGGCTTGTCCTCTCTTTGGGAAGTCTGAGATGTCTCAAGTGAGTTTTGCACGGTGTGCTGGGTTCAGCCAGGAAAGGGTTAAATCTCTTTACTGTGTCTGCTAGGAAACTGTGTTCCTGGATGCACGACATTAAACCACGACACACGGCAAACCAAACGCTTTCCCAGCAACTAAAACCTCAGGGCGCAGAGCAGATTGTGCCAAAATCAACCTGCAGAGATTAATAAAGAGAGGAAAATATCACAGTGCTGGGCATCAGCCACCCTTCTGTCAGGCTGGAGACCCTTTCCATATGTATGGCATCATAGGGTAGCTGAGATTGCACCATTGGTTGTAGTCTCATGGTATCTGTTCACAAAGGGATTCTTTGAACCTCTTTGCACAACGTGAATTCGTGTAATATTAAACACCTTCAGGCCAGACTCCAATTCATTCTCTTTGTTCTGATCAGAAAGTGTAAAGTAGCTGGATTTAGACACATTTGTACTGAAGAAAACTCCTGATAATGCTGATTCCCCCCATTTTCTACTGGGGGCATTTTACGTAGGAGGTGTGAGGAACATGGTAGAACTCAGATCTGCCAGTGCAAGCTCCTTAAAGACTTGATGTTAACAGCATATGTCAGAGCAGCCACGAGTCTGATGTAAACAGGACAGGCTGAGGCAGCAAAGACTGGACAGGTGAGAGAGACTCCAAGCGCAAAAGCTCCAAACAGTATCCCATCATGTTTTGTGGATTTACATTAGAAAGGCCATAGTGACAATCACACTCGTACAATATGCCACTCGTAGAAGTCTGTTCCACAGAATCTTGCATCTCTTGCATATGCAGTAGCCAAACACAAGGATTTCCTTCTTGACACTATGTACCACACACAAACTGTTCCACATATGTTCACAGGGTGGGTAGTTAGAACACATGATTTTTCTACTAAAGTTTCTAAATGTCAGGGAAGTTACACATTTTTCTCAATGACTCTTCTATTGGGTGAATGATGGATAAATAAACAAACAACAAAAATACTTGAGCCAATTTTATCTAATGACATAAGCAATCACTTAATACAAAACATGCCTGGGATGTGTCATGAAAGAAAAAAAATGATGGCAATTAACATTACAAATATGGAACAGAGGATTCCCCCATCCTGTTATATTATATTGTTTTATGAAATGGGTAGTACTTTCAGTGGGGCAGGAGGGAGATTTCAATAGCATCATGGATGATGGTAACTAGGAATTAGGAGGAATAAGGCATAGATAATAAATATGCCTTCAATTCCATCATAAGTGTATATGAAGTTAGGTTTTAAATTTGTCTACTAAATATTCTTACTTTTATCACATTGGTCACATCTCTTTGCATTTTGTTCTTTAATCTGCAGATCCAAGAGTCTTATGAAAGCCTCATTTATATCATAACATAGGTTATAATTAAAAAACCCCAACCAAAGCAAATCAGAATTATGAAAGCCATGTGTATTTAAAAATATTGTCTTAATGTTTAAACAAGTTTGAGTTCTTCTTTATTGTAAGGGGTAATCTGCTCAAAACCTCTTCCTATCTCCTTGGGAATGACAGTACCTGCTTTCTCAGTGAAAGGACTGTTGTTATACAACTTATTTCTGCCTGTGTGAAATTCTTTCATAAACTTCAGCCTGGTTCAAGAATTCAAAATAATTTCAGTATAAACATGAAACAACAGAAAATAGTAAGAGTAATTAACAAGTAAGAAAATTATATTGGTACCCTTCTCACTACACTGATGTAGGACTTTAGGACTGCACTCATTCATGTTTGAACTTTGGCTTTTTTATTTCAATGAGAAAGCTTGAAAATTTTGACCATTCATGGTTAGAAATATATGTTTAATGCCATCTGTAATGTAGCCACCAGTGAAAACATCATGCAAGATCCATACATCTTTTAAATTAGCTGATATGACTATTAGAGCAAGTCTGTCTATCACAAAAGACAGGTGGATTGGTCAAGGTAGCACACACCAGCCCCTCGTGCCAGGCTTCCAAACCACTACAAAGATTTCCCCACATGTGAGATGGCAAAACCAGCAAAAATTTAGAGTGATGCTTTCCAAAGACACCTGGGACAAATCCATATGCAGTTCAAAAGGATTCTAGCATTCTTAACCAAAACAATATCAATGCTATTAGGGAAGAAGGGACTAGGATTGGTTTCAAGGGGAGCAAGAAAAAGAAACAAAATCATTGTTTTCCACCTTTTTCTCTTTTTAACCATTGAAATCACCAGTTGAGCGGCTCTTTCACACCTGCACGGCCTGACTGTGCTTTGCACCAACAGTGCTGGTGAAGACAATGGGGATGCAGCAGCTACTGAAGCACAGATGGGTGGTGGGTATGGAAATCCTGTTCTTCCCTCTCTCATACTGAGCGGGTGAACAGAATACAGATACCCCAACGCTTGGTGCAGAAACCGTACAGCTCGTGCAGGTAACAGTGACTTAGACCTCCAAAACCAGCTCACCTCATCATAACACATTAAAATACAAAATTTATAGCTTTATCCACACCTTTCATTTGTCAACACTTTTCCTCTGATTAAACCTGCCTCTCCCACACAACAAAATCTCCAACATCATCCATAAACAATTAGTTCTTAACTGTTATTATACTCAGTTCTATATCAAAGCTGATGACAGATATTTTTAAAATACATGTAGCCCCCACCTAGTACTCTTACCTTAATAAAGCCAGCAGGATATCTGAACACATCCAGTGAAAATGCAGCCAACTTCCTAAAAAAATAAAATAAAAAAAAAATTATATATATATACACACACACACACATATAAAAATAAAGACGGTAATCAAAACTATGACAGTGAAACATATTATGATAACTGGTCTGGTGAGAACTTTGTATGCCAGCGATGCGTCAAAATACACATCCTCCTCCTCTCCACAGCCTTTGGTTAAACCCAATTGTAGATGAACATTTAAATGTATTTGCTGCTAATATTAATTTTCTTTTCCTAGGTCTGATCAACATATGAAAT